>NC_134840.1:56341315-56643934 GCF_965363235.1 Mytilus galloprovincialis
TCAATTTAATATTTTGTTTCGGTCTGATAACTTTGTGCAGAGTATGGTCCTTGAATTCACTCAAATATTCAATTTTCCACTTTTTTTTTCATCTTGAGAAAAGAAATATTATCATTCTTTGACAAAGCGGTAGAATCAAAATGTATAAATATATATATACAGGTTAAGACGAATTAAATAAATATATATATATTTAACCGAATTTTGAAAATCTAACATTGTTGGTCTAAATTTGAGACAAATTAAATATACATATATATAAAAGTAAAGTAGAATCTGTATGGTGGTAATATATAGAAAACTATGAAAGGCCCAAACATGAAAAACACAAAATTGTGAATATTGGTTTCTCTCATTTGATAAAAAGAAAATTCAGAAAACATTGAATAAGAATTAAGCCCACCCCTTCCAATAGGAAAATTACAAACTGACCAAAATGCAAATAACAGCAAAAGCCCACCAATGGGTCTCCAATGCAACAAAAAAATATGTCACCACGTGGTGGGCCTCAGCTGGCCCTTAAATAAAAATGTTCTAGTTTAAGGTATCACGGATGTCATACATTGAATACTAACCTTAAACCTTTGTCTATTGTTTTTTGCCCTGGACATGGGATAAAAGAAATCTGCAAGTGTTAGGCCTGTTGGTTCCTGGTGACTTGTTGGCTGTGCTTCTTCAATGGTCCCTTTAGTACATGCAACAAAATGATTTGGTAACCACCATCTGTCATATTTTGACTGCGTAGCAAGGGATGTCCACATTATCCTCACAGTGTCGTTACTTCTTCTAAAGCGAGGTTTAATTATCTTATGGAAGAGATGCCGATCTCGAACTGTCCCTATCAAATCTGGATAAACAGATACTACATCACATCCTAAAACAGAAGACAAGGCCATCAAGTGCCACATTTCTCCCCATTCTCCTTTAGTTGCAAATTTTTTTGTAGCACGTTCATACCCATCTGATGAGTTTGGATCTGATGGCAAGCGGCTTGTGAAAATACAGCATATTGTCCCTTGTCTTGTACAAGGTACCAGTCCTTCTGAAGAGCCATCTCTACAACAACCCTTGCACGGAGTTCTATATGGTTATTTTCAGAGCCAAAAATGTACATTGATCCAGTTCTGCATAAACAATTTCCATCCCCATAAATTTTCATTGGCAAAAACCCTTGGCATAAAACATCTTGTTCTGGATATAGCTGAAGAGAAATTCTATCAATTTTCGAAGAAAAAGGTTGGCTAATATTAGGCAGGGTATATCTGTAAATATGTTGTTGCTGAATTTCTGCTTCTTGTTTTAAAGATGAAAAACTTGATGAAGCAGCTGTTTTGAGTTTTTCCAAAATATGATCAAAACACTGCTCTCTGTCTTTATCCATAGTTGAAGAATCGTAGATTTTTCTGCAGAAAGAAAAGGAATGAATAAATAATTTTGTTTCCGCATAATTTACATTTCTTTTTTACAATTTATGTTTATCCTAAATCATTACATAAGTGTAATGTAAAGTATTTTAAAAGGAGACTTCGACGAATACGAATATAATGCTACAGTGGCAGATACAGTCTAGGAGGTACAGGGTTTACATGGGGAAAAAAAATTTGGTCTTCTTCCCTCCTTGTTCAACAAAACCCTTGTCAGAGGAGATCTTTGAACAATTTTACAAGTAAAAACAACTCTCATGCAAAACAGTTATTTGTTTATTTTTTATTTTTTAAATCAGACTTTTATTTATCTTATCTTTTTTTTTTTTAAATATTCTATAAACTATATATATTAGCTAATTGTGAAGGGAAGTGACAAATGTCAGGAGTATTTCAGATCATTAAAAAAAAATTTCAAACCTAAAATTAGGCAATATATTCTTTATGAATTCTCAACCCATTTTGAAATATCCATTGGCCATTTATCAGTCATAAAAATATTTGAAATCAGAAATAAGATTCCACTTGTATTTAATTACTGTATAGTAAAAATCTTATTAATTACTTGGAAGTACCAAACTTTGGTAACTTGTAATGGTTATTAGCAGACAGTCTCTTCAAAGTGTTACTAGTGGCACCCCATTGAGCTTGTATTGATCTACAAAGTATCCAATGGTGCCACTGACCACAATTGTTTACAGTATTCATTAAGCAATTATTTATAACAGCTATTAATGTCATAGCTCTCCAATATTGATGGCTTATTTGTCCTTGTACAGAAATATTTTTGTGAGATGAATAATTATTATATCTTTTTAAATGAAAATAATAAAATTCCCTTTTTATACTCAAGTTTCGCAAGGTGAATATATAATGATGGGGAACTCTGTCCTGAACAAATTGTTCCACTTTAGTATTTCAACTCTCCATAAACCACATACAATAATTAAAGCGTTCTCTGATTCAGAATGTCATTGTGCATTTTCTATTTCACGTTTTAGTGAAAAACATTTTTTTAATTTCTTTTTCCAAAATATAACTCTGCTGATGTTTTATCATAAATTGCCATTGTTAACAGATATTTTTTTATGAAAATCATTTATTGGGTTTTTTATTTTTTTATTATTTGAAAATAGGATTTTGCCATTGCTTTCAGCGATGCCCAATTGTTATGGTAGGCAAATTCTCCTGAACCACATACTTCAATCTATTGAAATCTTCTATCAATGTATCTTTTTCATATAATGCCATTTTGCACTTCCTAATTTACTTTATAGTAAGAATATTTTTAAATAACAACAAATGAAATTTGAGAGAAATGGGGATTGATTGGATGTTTGCTTGGTGGTGGGGGTGGGGGTGGGGTATATATAATTTTATGATCTTTGTTCACAGTCACAGTACCTCTTGTTTTTTTCATATATCTTAAGTCACACTCTTCCCATTTAAACTAGTTATTTTAGGGCCCTTTATAGCTTGCTGTATAGTGTGAGCCAAGGTTCCATGACATGTTGAAGAAATGTACTAACCTAAAATGGTTTACTTTTTGACTTGGATGGAGAGTTGTCTCATTGGCAATCATTCATGTACCACATATTCTCATATCCAATAACAATCTGGCCTATTTTTTAATTATCAAAATTAAACCAAAACCAAGTAAATGATCCAAATATTATAATTCTAGACTGATAAAAATTATTGTTTATGGATAAAGGAAAGGTTTAAATATCTTCTAAATTATAGTCAATTATGAATTGAAAGAATTTCTCTGCAGATGAAAATGTTTGCACTTATAAATCTGAAAACATTATGTATGATGAAGTATAAAAAATATGTAGTAATGATTCAGGATTCAGGGTTTTTACAAATTTGTCCTTAACATCAAGGCCAATTGATGTTCTATTTATGTTTATCTTTAATTTGTATGTAACATATTTGCAGTAACTTGTTAAATTATTTAATAGCAGGCAGGGTATTATTCTTGATAAAAGATCTGACTATCCCATCTGCCATCAATAAACACTGAGGTCAGATAGGTCATTTATATTTATATAATACTTTAACACTGCACTGTATGACTTCGAATTAATGGGACTGTATGGCTAGGAGCAAATGATGAGAGTGATTGTCTAATATTATATTATCTTCTGAGTGACAATTTTTTCATTGTAGGCTCTTATATCAGGCCCCTAATAATTAAATTATTTGATTATGTGCAAGTCTTCCTTAAAATGAGGTGATACTTAAGCTTTCTTACTGAAGTTGACTTTAATATTAAAATATTAGCAATATGCACAACTGTTTTTTCATGTAAAAAAAATTAGTACTGATGCAAATTAAATATAACTCCAATATGATTTATTATTAATCATATAATGGGGGGATGGTTCAACCCTACTATCATAACATGTTCATACAGTGATAGATCAAAAACTTTTCATAAAAGGGAGGGCTGTAGTCTATGTGTGGGCTCGCTCCAGTCATGCTTCAAGGATTCCCTATATGATCAACCAAATGTCCACCCTTTCCCATTAAATCTGCCTCTTGCATCTTTGAAAATCATAATTCTTATACACCTCAAGTTTCCATAAACACAAAAAATATTTAATTTGTCTTGCTTATTTAACATTTTATCTGGCCCTTTTTATACCATTTAAAGCCAAAATTAATCTTGATATGGAAATAGTCTTGCTCTATATACTAGTACTCTTATCTCAGAGACTCTTATATTTGACTGCACATAATTCATGGACAAAAGGTGTGCATCTTTGAAACCTTTAATAGAATTTTAAGTAACTTCTAAGAGCAAAATCTGAATGGTTCTACTAACTTAAATATTTCATGTACTTTTAATATACAGGTGGACCAAGTATTTGGTTTAAAATTCAATATATAATTATAAAACGTGTAAGCATTTTTTATAATTGAAATTCAAAATAATTTTCCCAGATCTTTTCTTGATGAAAATCTTGTTCAATGTGTTTACTATCTGTACATATTTCAATTTCAGATCATAAACAGCTCAGTTTTTAAAATAATGGCTAATATAATTTTTCATTACTTCAAAATTTAATTTCATGCATTATAAGTATAGAAAATAAAACTAAGTTTCTCCTTTGGGAAATCTTTGGAATATACTTATTTAGATGTACTTTTCATGTACTTTTTCAGGGGCAGATCCAGCCATTTTAAAAGGGGGTTCCAACTATATTTCCCCATTCAAAGGCATTGATTGTATAAAAAGGGGGGTTCCAACCCACAGACCACCCTCCCCATTCACCCCTGGATCCACCACTGCTGTTTGTAATAATAATTCATATTATTCAAATTATTTTCCTTGAATATACATTACTGTAATATTTGATTGTATACTGTTTACATCATCTATAAAGTACAACTTTGAAACATGAAATTTCTATTTAAGAAACCCTATTTTTTAGCAATATATATATATATATATATATATGTATAATAAAAATAATGTCTTACGTCTATGTGACTTGACTTACAAAAATCATAATAATACTTACCAATAACAGTAGTCTTCTCTTGAAGTATGTTGAATCTTGTTATAATATGCGGGTGCAATACTGAAAAAAGCTAGTCAGGATATGAGTTTAAAGTATCTGGGCAGGCTAATATATATAGTAAATTGAACAAAGCATCAATTTATCTTGGAATCTTCTGACAATTATGGCATTGTCCTGACACTGATCCTGTTCAACACACAAATGATTCTAATGGGGTTTTGATAACAACAAAGACTCAATAGCAATGGTGTTCTCTTTACACCTGTAACTCTAAATACTTTTTTAAGTAGAAAATTTCCATTCTTTAGTTTATAGTTATCTTATTCTTTGTAAGTTAGGGAATAAGAATTTTGGTATTTTATGCACAGTTCTGTTAAAAAATTGGTACACAATTGAAAAAAAAGTCTGTATCATGAATCTGCTTTCAAACCATTTTGAGAATATTTGGAATTTTTTTGGACATATATATATATATAGGTCATAATTCACAAATGCATGATATTTCCATATTAAAAAAATATACAACAGATTTTAAAAAGTCTGTGTATCCAAGGCCCGCCACTTTTCTGGTTAAAGTATCAATAATAAATTAAATGAATCATGTTTATTTTATCATTCATCATAAATCTAAGAGTGGAATAATAAGTAGTACATGAGGAAAAGGTTTTAATAAATTAAATGTTGAGGGCCAAATAGTCTAAATAAGACAAAAAAGTGATTCTTATCTGCCATTATGTAGATTTTCTGTCATCAGACTCATCACTAATAATTATATATTGTTAGCTCACATTATTTCATGGTAGACAATCATTTGACAATTTATGGAATTTTTCAACTAGACAGTTTGAGGCTGAAATTCATTGGCTATATTTTGTTAAAGTTGTGGACATAAGCTGATTGATGGAAGGCACAGCAGGGATGGGTTACAGATTAAATGAAACCATATGTAACCTGCACTTTATATATAGGCAGGGATCAAACCACATTTTTGCATACATGTACATGAATTAACACTTGCAAAGACACTATGGATTTTGATGATTTTTTTACTTCTTATGACTTGGAGAGTATTAAAGACACTTTTCTAGAGAATGAATTTTCAAGTGTACTAGGCCTGGAAGAAGTTACAGACGATGACCTCAAAGAAATGGGTATAAAAGCATTGGGGAAAAGAAGACAGTTTATGGCAGCAGTTAAAGATATTACAAGGAAAAAATTAAAAGGTACATATTTTTATTTCAATCTAATGACAAGAATTGATAAGAATATTCAAAAGTTAATCATAAATAAGTATTAATTAAATATCTGAATCTGATAAATGATTTTTCTTTACAAGTAAATATTTTAACCAATATAACCCCATCTTAAGTGAACTATAGTATTAAAACTTAATGAATTGGGAAATGAAATAATTATTCATGATTGTTATTTACTTTAATATCTCTTAATTATGAGTTTAAGTTAAAATTATCTCAAAATTGAATATACAGAGTTCATGCACTGACCATAAATTTAGAGCTTTGCATTTTAACATGAAAACCTTGCAAATAAAACAAACACTAACTTAATTTTACATGTTTTGCAGCTGAAACTGCAGATTTGCAGTTATTAAAGACATTTACTGCAACTGAAATTCAGGATAGGCCAGAAACCCAGGATAGGCCAGAGACAAGACAAGAAAGTATGGAGAAAGTAGAAATGAATAGGGGTATTGAAAAACCAACCTCAAAAAGAAAGCTTTTAGTGGATTGTAAGTACCATTATAATATTTTAAGTTGAAAGTTACACTCAAGGACATAAGATGCATTCTGTGTTAACCAAATGCATTCTGTATTCTACTGCATTGAAAACTTTAAATTTATTCTGTTGATTAAAAAAAAATGGTCCCCCTTTTTTGTCTTATTTTATCATCAATCTGAAAGAAAATATTTTTTGAAATTGGTAAATATCAACATTTTTTTTGATATTTCAAAAATCATGTTTCCATATATAATTACCTAGATTTCTATGCTAACTCTGTGTTTCTTATAAAATGAAATATTTCAGACATTTTTTGTATGGCCAATGATTTTTTAGGATATTTTCTTTTATTAAATGTTCAGTCATTCTATAGTCCAAAGACTATGTTTTAAGATATAAATAATATGCAATTTTTGTATAATCAAATTTCTATCCAATTTTCTAACAATTAAATATGAAATTTGATTGGAAACAATTATATTTATCTTTTTGTAGTTGACCAGTCAGAAGATGAAATGTGCACTCCATTAAAACAAAGCACTTCAAAGATACAGTCAAGTACAAAATATGGAAAACAATCTGGGTAAACATTAATTATGTAACATTTCCATGATTCCATAAGGCACTTAATTTCAGTTGATTTCATATGATGATAGGTAGATATTTAAGGTTATCTAAGTCTTGTACAGTCTTGACAGTTGTGTGTAAATTTAGGTCGATCCTATTATAAATTTGTCCAGTAAAGAGGAAATAAACCAGATGTAAACAATTAATTACAATTCTAATGTTGTTAAGAGATCTATCACCCCTGGTGTTTGCAGATAAGCCAATTAAGAAGGGATACTTTTGACACTAGTTCAGATGTAGAACAAATAGTTCATACTAGCATATCAGTTTTATTTCCTCAATTATAAACACACTCAAATGCTTAAGAATTCTTTGAAGATTTTTGGTGAATTTCAAATACATGGTTTATTAAAAAAATCTTTAAAATCATTTATTGCATCAAGCAAAAAAAATAATGCTCACTACCTGTGAGTTGTATATTTTTAATCAAATAAGCTCTACAATAAGAAAAGATAGATTTTATTTCCCATAAAGGACCCATAATATTTATAGGCATAGTCAGTACATTGATTTTTATATCAAACAATTGCAATAGATAATACGGAAGAAAAGAAAGAAATATTTTGAGTTCTAAAGGCTTTGAAGTTTTACAGCATTGAACCAAATATTTAAGATGAATGCTCACAAACAATTTCTTTACCATTTATTCCTTTTTAAATTTCTTGTCTTTCATGTTGTAAAATGACAAGTACATAAAATTTGACGAAATTAAGGCTTATTGATACTTCATACATGTACCTGTAACTTTTTCTTTTATATTTACATTAATGAATGGGCAGATAAATTATATGAAATTGATGTGAAGTTTTAAAAAATGCACTTGGTTATGGAAGAAAAAAAACTTGTTACTAAAATATAAAATTTCTATCAGAAACAAGTAAATGTATCTATTTTATATTAAAATAGTTAGATTCATATAGCACAATGTCTCTGGTTAAGAATCATAATTCTTCCCTGTACCTTCAATGTCATATAGTGTTACCATGTATATACATGTAGTGTGTACTACTTGTTTCTTTGTTCTGTAGGAACGAAATACAATTTATTTTACTTTATATGATTTCTTTTATTTATTAGAATACAAAATTGGCTGCAGTCTCCTTTTGATGAAGAAAAAGTGCTAAAATCTAAAAAGATAAGCCTACACACTGCCACAGAAATAAAAAAAGTGTATGGACTTAGGAGGAAGAAAATGGAGTTCATGAACTCAAAATTAAAAGAGTTAATCAAAGATCCAGCAGTCAGGGGTCAAAACAAAACAACAATTATTGGCATGGCTGAGGTAGCTTGGGACGGCTATAACGCTCTAGATGCAAGTATTGATGTTATAGAGGTCGATTCATTGATTGCCGCTCTAGAGAAAAGGGGGCAAACTTTCAATGAAAAGCAGACTAAGACAATAAGAAAAGTAACAGAAAGAGTAAACAGGGCTAAAAGTGATATAAAATCCGTGTTAAGAAGAATAAAGGACACTAAAGAGGATTCTGAAATCGATGAAAAGGAAAAAAGTAGGAAGATTGCCAAAGAGGAGGATGAGCTTACCATTATGCACCATGAACTGCAAAAGGGAACAGACTCTTTAAGGAAAGCTTGTTGTATAAAGATTGTACAACTTCAAAAGTTATTGCAAACAATTGATAGACCTGAAAATAGTGACAATGGAAATGAAAGTGATGTGTCTGCCTCTAGCATTGTTGAAGACATTCTAGACCAAGGCTTAGGTGAGAATGGAAAAGATGGAGAAAACAAAATTGTTGACCATAATGGAGACGAGGAAGAGGATGAGGATGAAGAACTAGAAAAACTTTAAATAAATAAATATTGTGTATTCTGTATGTGCTTGTTCTTAGTGATCTTGGTTTATTGGCAATTATTTTTTTATTATCATGATTATTGCACGACTTCTTTTATATATTAATAAAATAAGACATTGTAAAGATTTTATGGTTCTTGTACTGACTGGAATTAAATGTATGCGATTTTTTAGAATGGAAATAATATGATCATCTGTCTGAACTTTAATGTTTCATTTCAATATATAAATATAAAAAAGAAGATGTGGTATGATTGTCAATGAGACTGTTGTACTCTCCACAAAAGACCAAAATGACACAGAAATTAACAACTATAGGTCATTGTACGTCCTTCAACAATGAACAGAGCCCATACTGCATAGCCGGCTATAAAAGGCCCTTAAATGACATTGTAAAACAATTCAAACAAGAAAGCTAACAGCCTTACTTATTTCAAAAAATGAACGAAAAACAAATATGTTATACATAAAAAAACGACAACCACTGAATTACAGGCTCTTGAATTTTATGACGTTACAAATCATGATTTATTGTTTTATGTGTTTATGTCATGCTGCCCATCAAGGGACCTGGATTGGAATAATAAATATTCTTATTCTTGTTCTTCTTATTAAATTTACTGATATAAAATCATACTCAGTCCTCAGAACAATTTTTTAATACTCAATATTGAGACATTATGTTTTTCAGTCTGTATCTGTTAGTCTGTCTGTCTGATTGTCTTGCTTCAGGATAAACTAAGTACACATGTTTCTTACATGCTTATGATATGATCTTTCTTATATTAATGCCAAATATTAGTTTTGATCCCAATTTCAAGGTCCACTGAACATAGAACATGGTAGTGTAAGGTTTTTTGACAGTGATTTTATATAATGATAGTGTAAGCAGGCTACAGTATTTCTTTTTCTTGAAAATTAATCTTTCTGTACATTGCTCTAATCCGATCAGAAGTAGTTGTTTGAGGGGCCTTCTTAAGCTTTCATTTCCTGCAGTGACAATAAATCTATCATTATATCAAACAAAAGCAAAAAAAGATACAAAAGGAATATTCAAACTTATAAGTCGAAAAATGAACAATGCCATGCCAAAATGAAGACAACAGACAAACAACAGTACATAAAACACAACATGTATTAAAGCTATAGACTGACACATTACACAACAAAATCTGGGATCATTTTATCTCATGTGCTTTGGAAGTGTAGGCCAATCCTGCTCAACATGTGGCACCAGAAAATAATACATGTACTAGTATGTGTAGTAACTAATGATCGGGATCAACAGCTGAGTTAACAAGATGATATTTGTTCATACTTGACGTTAAAACATTAAAAAGGTTTCAATAAAAATTAATTTAAGCATAGTCATTTCTGTATTATAAGAAGTCAGTAATGAAATTTCAATGCAAGACAGATAGCTACTTATTGCACTCTTTTCAATAAAAATACTAAGTGTATGCATATGTAGCAAGGGCTGATGAGCTGATAGTAAAGTCACTATTTAATGATCCATTATATATGAAAAGGATTAAAAATTCATATCATTAGGTTATAATAATCATTTCTTTTATTACATCATAAGTATCTTAAACTAATCAGATGGCATCATGTCAGTATTTGTTTTTGATGTGTTAGCAAAGGTCATAAATGCATCAAGAATTTGTCATGCCAAATTATCTCTGATTTAATCTTCCACTGTGGTATAATTTACCACTGAGAGATGCTAGTCATAGGTGCTATAATAATTAATCCAATTATTTTGACATTTGCACTAGAAGACTTATACATTCATGAAACTATCAAGATAAAAATTACCAAAAGAAACTTTGTAGTGTCAAAAACATCATTGTAATCTAACTTTAATATAAGTTTTAACATTGAATTTTTAAGTCATGAAAGACAAATCACAAAGTGGTTAACAATTAGCAGCAAATTGTAAAACTTTGATGGTCATTCACAGTAACTTTATTTATTCAATTTATTCAGTCTATTTGCAATTTTGTTTTACACTACATTTTGATTGCTCCTGCTAAACAACTATCAGAGTTGTGCCTTCTCCTTAGAAGTCTTTACAGAAATTTACAACTAAAAGACCATTTAAATCGTATGGGTTTCCCCCATAGTCAAAGGCGGTATAGATGCTTGTATTTATTGTTTACATACATGTTAGCTGCGGTATACCGCAGCTACATACATGTACACTATATTTTTTTGAAAAAAGTTTTTTCATAGGCACATAATTTATCACACACCTTTTTTTTTATATATACTCTGCTTCTAACCTTTTTGGTGGGGAACTGATCAGAACTCTGGTGTTTATACCTGGAAATAATGGCTTACAAGATATTTTTAGTCTGGAAAATCTTAATGACTTCCAGCTAAAATTGCACGGAAATTGATCCGTCCTTAGGAAATTACATGGAATTTTTATTGCCTCAATAGAAAAATTTTGTGGAAATTGTTGTTAAAGATGGAAAATTTGTTTGGAATTTTAGAAAAAAAAAAGGAAAAAAAAAACTGGAATTCCAATGTCTTCCATAGGGGGGGGACAGACTATTTCTGGAATAGCCCAATTCTAATGCAATTATTTTGTAACAATTGTTCTGATTGGATAACAGCAACCGTAAAATTCTCTATCTCCTTGTCTGTAACTAAGGAAGCCGGCATTTTGAATTTCGGAATGTATTCACATGTTATTTCTACAATACTGGATAAACAAAAAAACTCACTTGTTGCGCCTAAAAATCTTCTTTTTATCAAATTTTATTACATTTTGAAGCGGCACAGAAGCCAGAAAACGCCCGGTGTTTATGTTTGACGCTGGAAGCATACCTATGACGTCACCTAGTGTAGGGACCAAAGAACATAACATCTTTTCGCGGAATTTTCTTTAATGAACATTTTACACTAAAACAAAGATTGAAATTTAATTATTAACTTGTTTTGCATTAGAATAGAGATAACTGTATTGTATTTAAAGCTTTGCGGACGTCCATCGGTAGTTTTACTGTCGCAAATACCCGTTTACCTGTCTCCGCTCCGCGTCGCCAGGTAAACTAAATTTGCGACAGTAAAACTACCGATGGACGTCCTTAAAGCTTCAAATACAATACAGTTATCTCTTAATTCGCCGTTTCAGAATCTAATGCATCCTGGGTAATATTTTCAAAAGCGTACACCAAAGCGTTTTGATTGGTTTAAAACGTTATAAACAATGGAAATTCAACCAATGACGTAACGTTATTTTCACTTTGGGGTACGAACAATGAAATTACCCATGATGCTTTAGATTCTGAAACGGCCAATTATCCTTGATCAAACCAACTATTTTATTTGTACCTTTCATTGACCCCATGCTGACATGGACATTATCTGTCAATAGCAAATTATAAAATTTGTAATTATGCCTTTAAGATATATACAAACTTGTTCCTGGGAACAGTATATTATATATATCTATATATAATAATAAATACATTGTGTATGAAAATAATAATATAACATCTACACACGCTTAAAAACATGTGTCTCATGTCTATCTCTAGATTCACCTTCCGTGACAAGGTAACACTACGACTATTGAAGTTATATTTTTATATAGCGGATGTGGTCTAGTGGTCTAGAGCGCTGGACATGAGGCTAAGCGAATGGTGCTGTAGTGTATCAAAGGTGTGAGTTCGAATCCCGCTGAGGGACGGACAAAAATTTGTCAGTATAAAATCTAACTCTAACACATATATATGTTCCTTCTTGTTCAAACAAAAAAAAATTACAAAATACAACATATAGAATTTAAGTGTCAAGTCATTTATTTAAAAATGTATGTCTTCAAATCTGTGCCTACATGCAGTTGTAAACTTGTCAAATCTAATGTCCTCTGATTCTCTGATTAAATAACCCACTAATAATGTTTCCCCAATCCTTTTGCTTGAAGGTTTAACTGTTTAATAATGAGTATCTAATAATCTTTCAATGTCAGAAACCTAATAGTAAGGATTGTCAGGAGATTAAAAGGATGTTATTATATACATGTACAAGCATGATATACACCTAAAACAGGACTTTATTACCCTACATGTATCGTGACTTCCTGTTTTCCTCATGCTTGATATGATGTATTCCTCATCTATAATTATAGTTTCCTGCTTTGCCATCATTTTCCACAATGACGTCTTATACTTGATGATGCCTTGTTGATTTTGACATCTATACTTTTTTGAAAAGGACATAGATTTCGGATGAATCTGACACAATTTAAAAATGAACATAGATTTGAAGACTTCATACATAGACTTTAATGAACACTGCTTACAATAAATGATCTGACTCGTTCCAGTCATAAAAACAAGAGAAAACAAAACAAAAATCAAGGATTTCTATCTAAACATATGAAGTACCTGGTATTTTCTTTTTTTACATGTTTTAAACACAATACCATGCTAAACATTCTAAAGGTTTGTTAAAGTTTGTTTTTATTTTATTTTACAGATTTAAGAACAAATGAGGTGTGGATGATGAGATTTAGACAAAGACTGGCTTGGTTAGTGATAGTGTTTTTTCTAGCAGCAACATGTGCTCTTGTGTACTATATTTTTGAGATAAATGAACATTTCAATAAATTTGCCATTGACCATGTTGAAAAATTCCATACAAACTCAGGAACAGAAGATACACATGGATTGTGGCATCACATAATTGATATACCTGCTTTTGTCTTCTTCATCATATTTATCATGGCATATCTACAAATTTTCTTCATGATTCTGGCTTGTACCAGAACAGAACCAAAGCACAGTTTTGCATACATTTGGCCAAGTTTTATTTCTACAAAGTTCAAGTCTTTAGTATCAAATTGTTCATTAAGAATTGAAGGATCAAAGAAATCTCATGACTCTACAAATGGTTATATTACTATTGATACATGAATTATGTTAATAAATAGTACTGTGATATTTTACAATTATAAGTTGTTGATTTTCTATGATCTTGTCTTTTTTTCATTTTGATAACACTATTTTATTTACATTTTTGTATCATGATAAAACTATGTTGAAGTCTTCAAAATATGAATGTTAGCACATTTTGTAGTAAACAAGATATATAGATTTTTCATGATTTATATTTTTTTTGCAATATGCATTATGACCATAAAAGGACGGTTGGGATTGATTTTGGGAGTTTTAGTCCTCACAGTTTAGGAATAAGGGGCTCAAAGGGTCCAAAATTAAACTTTGTTTGATTTCATCAAAAATTGAATAATTGGGGTTCTTTGATATGTCAAATCTAACTGTGTATGTAGATTCTTAATTTTTGGTCCCGTTTTCAAATTGATCTACATTAAGGTCCAAAGGGTCCAAAATTAAACTAAGTTTGATTTTAACAAAAATTGAATCCTTGGGGTTCTTTGATACATGTATGCTGAATCTAAACATGAACTTAGATTTTTTATTATGGGCCCAGTTTTCAAGTTGGTCCAAATTGTTGTACAAAATTAAACTTTGTTTGATTTCAACAAAAATTGTATATTTGGGGTTCTTTGATATATGCCTAATCTAGCCATGTATTTAGATTTTTGATGTTTTTGCACGGTTATCAAATTGGTCCACATTGAGGTCTAAAGGGTCCAATATTGAACTTTATTTGATTTCATCAAAAATTGAATCCTTGGAGTTCTTTGATATGCTGAATCTAAACATGTATTTATATTTTTGATTATAGGCCCATTTTTCAAGTTGGCCCAAATTGGGGTCCAAAATTAAACTTTGTTTGATTTCAACAAAAATTGTATATTTGGGGTTCTTTGATATATATGCCTAATCTAACCATGTATTTAGATTTTTGATGTTTTTGCACGGTTATCAAATTGGTCCACATTGAGGTCTAAAGGGTCCAATATTGAACTTTATTTGATTTCATCAAAAATTGAATTCTTGGGGTTCTTTGATATGCTGAATCTAACCATGTATTTTGATTTTGGATATTGGACCATAATAGGTAATGTCCAATTTAAAATTTAAAGTTTTCAAGTTTAAGTTCTGAGACCACATTCATTATGTGTCAGAAACCTTTGTTGTGTCAACTATTTAATCACAATCCAAATTCAGAGCTGTATCAAGCTTGAATGTTGTGTCCATACTTGCCCCAATGTTCAGGGTTCGAACTCTGCGGTCGTATAAAGCTGTGCCCTGCAGAGCATCTGGTTCTATTTGGACTTATCACTTGAAGAGTTATTTTTTTTGTTCTCATGTAACCAGTATTGTCATAATGTACATGATGTATGATAAAATGAAGTGTGTTACTCTGAAAATGCATAAATATAGATATCTAAGATTGCGAATTTTTAGGTTTAGAAAACCTCAAATAAAGTGCTTAACATTTATTTAAGAATACTCTAACTGAATGCTTATATCTTTAATATTCTTTGTTTAATTTGATCTCAGCTTGTGCAAACTGATGATAATTTATAACAAGACAAATATAGTAGATATACGCAGCTGTCCTTTCTAGTTTTTTGGGATGTCGTTTTGATGTATTATTGAGATATATTTTAATTTTCTTAATCTGTTATTGTATAATTGCATTTCATGTAATGATTATACTGGCATTTGATATTACTTGTATTTTTCATGGACCAAGGCATAAGCATTGGGTCTCATTAATTTTTTTTTATTGTATGATAATTTATTATTATTTTGAAGCATATGACAGTCACACTATTGATACACAAATGTAAAACTGAGCTATTTATGCAATAAGAAAATGTGCTACATCACTAATATCACATGAAACTTCCAAGATTTGTGTTCATTCGTAAATATATTCATGATATTAGTGGAAACATGTGAGTTCTTTATTTCATCATACGGCTTAAATGTCATTTTTGTCGAGCCTGCAACTTTTGTTGCAGAAAGCTCGACATAGGGATAGTGATCTGGCGGCGGCGGCGGCAGCGTTAGCTAACTCCTTAAAAGCTTTATATTTTAGAAGGTGGAAGACCTGGATGCTTCATACTTTGTATATAGATGCCTCATGTTACGAAGTTTCTGTCAGTCACATGTCCAATGTCCTTGACCTCATTTTCATGGTTCAGTGACCACTTGAAAAAAAAGTTCAGAATTTTTGTAATGTTGAATCCTCTCTTATTATAAGTAATAGGATAACTATATTTGGTATGTGCGTACCTTGCAAGGTCCTCATACCAGTCAGACAGTTTTCCGTTGACCTCGACCTCATTTCATGGATCAGTGAACAAGGTTAAGTTTTGGTGGTCAAGTCCATATCTCAGATACTATAAGCAATAGGGCTAGTATATTCGGTGTATGGAAGGACTGTTAGGTGTACATGTCCAACTGGCAGGTGTCATCTGACCTTGACCTCATTTTCATGGTTCAGTGGTTATAGTTAAGTTTTTGTGTTTTGGTCTATTTTTCCCATACTTTGTGCAATAAGTCTACTATATTTGTTGTATGGAATGATTGTAAGGTGTACATGTCTAGTGGGCAGATGTCATCTTACCTTGACCTCATTTTCATGGTTCAGTGGTCAAAGTTAAGTTTTTGAGTTTTGGTCTTTTTATCTAATATTATATGCCAAAGGTCAACTATATTTGGTGTATGGAAATATTTTATGATCTATATGTAAGTCCCGCAGGTTTTATTTGACCATGACCTCAATTTCACGGTTCATTGCACAGTGTTAAGTTTTTGTGTTTTGGTCTGTTTTTCTTAAACTATAAGTAATAGGTCAACTATATTTATTGTATGGAAGCATTGTTAGTTGTACATGTCTGCCTGGCATGGTTCATATGACCTTGACCTCATTTTCATGGTTCATTTGTCTTTGTTTAGCTATCTTGGTTTATGTTAAGTTTATGTGGCAGTTGTTAAAACTTTATACTTAAGACTATCAACATAATATCAATGATTAGTAAAGAAGGCGAGACATTTCAGTGTGTGCACTCTTGTGGTTACATTTGCCTAAACTCTTGTTATTCATATCCATAGATAGAGCAAGGATATATGTTATAATGAAAAATATAGTAAAATCCTCTTGATAAAATACAGATCCTTTGTCCAAGCTTCATTAACAAGGATCTGAAAACACTCTAATTTCCTTTTGTTCAGTAAGAAGAAGTTGCATTGTCAGATTCTTGTAAGTGTGGCTTCATCTGTATTTTTTAAAAATTGAGTCAAATTTAACTTAAGTTAACTACCTCATTAGTTTCTTTTATATGAATTTTTCATGTAATATTCTTATTGTATATGTGTGAAAAAAACCTAGTGGTATACATATTTATGATGTTTATAAGATTTGTGTTTTTGATTGGTTAGAACAAGTGTTTTACTATGGGTTACATGCTATTTCTGGGATACTAATCATAGTATTCTAACTACCAGATTGATTGTTCAAAAAGTTTTCTTGTTAGCAGAGCTTTTCAAAAGGATGAATTCAATTATTTCTGAAACCCCCAAAATTGATACCCATATAAATAAATGAATCCAGAGTGTATAAGTGGTTAATGTGATTTTTATTGGATCTTTACACTGCTTTATTCTGCTTATTTGCTTCACTTTCAAATGCATTTTCTCAAACTACACAGAAGTGCACGATGATAAAGGCTAAAGGTTAAACTTGATGTGTTAATCTTTCAATTTAAAGAAGTGAAAAACTGGCTTATAGTTTAGTGATTGTCATTCAGTTTGAATCAGTTGTGTAATATACTTCTCTGACAGTTTTTAATCTAGATACTTGAAATTTCAAAAATGGTTGCACATTTAGGAAAGTTTTCCACCTGCTTTTATGTCATTGCTTTTTTTTCCAATGGGAACTGCCTATGTGGTAGCCTGCTTCCCTCAATTGCAGGAGGTCATTTGTTTGGAAAATTGTGATTTGCTGCTTCTACACTAAGCACAAGGCAATATGGAGTGAGAAAACAGACTGATTAGCCTGAATTCAGAATAATTTGTCCAGGTACAGTGACATTTTTTATTGTGAAATTTAACCTTGTGAACTAGCATATTAATAAACTGTCTCTGTATTTCAGTCTAGCCTAATTGATATCACAGGAACACATCCTCATCCTGTATGCATTTAATTTGCCACAGGACATTAAAACAGATTGTCCCATTTTTTTCAATTTTCTGAAACGACTGGACCAATTTTCTTCAAACTTTTCAGAAATATTATATGGAAAGTATTCTATTCTGCTGTTGTCTGTTCTATGGTCGGGTTGTTGTTCCTTTGACACATTCCCCATTTCCATTCTCAACTTTATAAAAATAATTCCTCATTTGGCTAAGTTAAGATGATAAATATGGCAACATGAGGCATGCTATGTTTCTTTAAAAACACAATCAATGTTAATATTTTAAAACTTAAGAGAAGTTGAATAAGGATACCAGGATCTAAATATGATGTAAACTATCTTTTGAGCAGTTAAAGGATACAATTCCAAAGGGTAGCAATTCAGACTCTCTTAAGATAATATTATTTGGCTTTACAGAAACTTTTATATACCAAACTTTTATATACCAAATTAGTAATGAAATCTACTTTTGAAAGTTAAAGAAATCTAAACAAATAAAAATGAAAAAACAGTTTACATGTATGTGTGAAAACTTCTTACATTTTATATGTATAAAATATTTAGACTTTGTAAATAAATGACGCTTACCTTCAGTTGTTAAATTTCAGCAGAAGTTGATTGTTTGTTAAAAGCATTCCAAATTCATTTTTAGTTTGTATCTACCTTTGTATGAATATGTTTTGTTTTTCTTAATCATATATGGTTATTAATAATATAATTTCACGATTTGGTAACAAAATACTGTTGATTTTTGTGACTGCATTTATGAAACAAATATAAGAAGATTAGATAACGAACAAGCTATGATTTTTTCTTTATCTTAGTTTATATTGTGATGAAGGCATTTGGATAGCTTTGTGTCAGCATTTCAAGTTCTGGTTGTTGTCGATCTATTCTGTTCAGAGAAGATGTTGTCTATTGATTTTGATATCACAAAAGTGATTGGTCTATCTTCTTTTAAATGTATGAAAACATGTTTGTTTCTGGACAATCTCTTTTGAATCAATAAATTTTGATTTTTATACTAAAATTTGATGGATGTTCAATTTTCATACAATTTGGATATACCACTTGGGGATAGAAACTGTTTTTTGCCTTCCTCTATCTTTTAAGACCAGGTAGGGATGTTGATAGAGATAATAATAATTTTTTTTTCTGAATATAACCTTTGAAACACTATTTTTATCTTACCAAGTGTGGGAAAATAATGTGACTATTTTTTAAGGTCATCAGGTTAGATATCAAAGAAAAATAATTGATATGTACGTCTATTTTATTTCTGTTATCATTCCAGAACATTTTTGTTTTTAAAACAATCAATAGTTATTATTATCATATAGCTGGGGTCACAAATGCACTGATATTTTCCATTTTGTCTGATTGTTAATGATTTATTTCTTATATAGTTAGGTCTTTGTTAACATGTTTGTTCAGATGTGCATATCAGTAAAGTAATTTTTTTAGTTATGTTCATAAATTTAAGCTGAAAATGTTTATATATATAATATGGATAAGAAGATTACCAATTTGTATGTTAATTCAGTAACTGATATTGCATTTTATTTCAAATTGAGATTTGTATGCCCTCATTTTCATGTGTTATAAATCATGTAATGATTTTCATAAGTGGTTGATCATTTAATATTTACCAGATGAGATTAAAGATGGGGAATTTAAAAAAAGTTTTATCTTTTACTCAGTTGTTCCCTTTGAATATTTCTCATCTTTAAATAAACTCATCATAGATACCAGGACTAAATTTAGTATATACGCCAGACGTGCTTTTCGTCTACAAAAGACTCATCAGTGTCGCTCGAATCGAAAAAAAGTTCAAAAGGCCAAATAAAGTACGAAGTTGAAGAGCATTGAGGATCAAAATTCCGAAAAGTTTTGCCAAATACAGCTAAGGAAATCTATGCCTGAGGAAATAAATCTCCACCAGCAGTGGCATCGACGCATCGACCCAGTGGTTGTAAATAAACTACTCATAGATACCAGGACTAAATTTAATATATACGCCAGATGCGCGTTTCGTCTACAAACGACTCATCAGTGACGCTCGAATCCAAAAAAAGTTAAAAAGGCCAAATAAAGTACGAAGTTGAAGAGCATTGAGGACCAAAATTCCTAAAAGTTTTGCCAAATACAGCTAAGGTAATCTTTGCTTGAGGTAGAAAATCCTTAGTATTTCAAAAAAATCCAAAATTTGTAAACAGTAAATTTATAGATATAACCGTATCAATGACAATTCATGTCAGCACTAAAAGTGCTGACTACTGGGCTGGTGATAAAAGATTCTCTTAATTGTTTGCCGTCTGTTATCTGTTGAAATGTCTTTCATGGCAAGGCAAATTAAGAATATCGAAACACAACTTTTTCTTCATCATCCTATGATCTTTTTAAAAAAAAAATATAAGGCAGCAGTTGTTAAGGGATTTTCAAATCTCGTAAATTAATTAAGAAGACACAATTCAAGATAATGAACAAAAAATTAGGTGGTTCGCATGGTTTCTAAGAGGAGGGAATTCAAACTCATAAAATGTCATAGTCAAGGATAAGGACAGGCTTTTGAAAATATCAAATCAGACGACCTTAAGAGTGAAATATCTTTGCCCGCCATCTCATACATCTCTAATATCCTTGTCAGATCTAGTGGCCATTTAAACTACCCTTGCTATACAAGAACGGTCCGTACCAAACTCATCCATCAGTTCGGAGCAAGACAAAGATAAAAGAACAACAGATTCATCACTACAAGACTAGGTTCATGAAGTACCCAGATAGCCGGACACTAAAACTAAACCCCAACATCATCACTCTGCAATTGAGTTTAGAAACCAACACATCGTATCGGTCAACCGATTTGTAATAATGACCTTGAAACTTCTGTATAAGGTGCACCTATGTTTATTAAGTACGTATATTGTGTTCATGCAAGATCGCAACTTATTACTTGAGATATGAAACGCCATGTGATGGAGCAGATGATACTTTTGATCCAGGTATCTATGATGAGTTTATTTGAAAGTTGAAATCATTACTATGTCGGTTAAAAGCTCATTAGAACTTATGTTGTCTCTGTTTGTATACCTTGCCGACTCTTAATAAAGCTGTACCGATTATCAGGTTGTCTGCATGTTGATATCGTAAAATATCAGCTGCGAGACATAATATGAAGCTTTTTGTCGAGTAAGCGCAGCGAACGAGATCAAAAAGCCTTCATATTATGTCGAGCAGCTGATATTTTACAATATTAATATGCAGATAACCTGATAATCGATTTATCGGGCTGTATTTGCGTCTTTTGGAAGTATTGTCTTAGTTTCACCAGCAACCGGAAGTTGACTTGATAAGTTCGGGTCAAACTTATCAACGTCGGTTCAAACATTATGACGTCGCTGATATGTCCGGGTCAAAGTTATTAAGGCCAGGTCAACGTATTTGACGTCACCAAGCTGTGATATGGAGTTTTATTAAGAGCTGAGCAGATTGATATAGACAGTTGGACGACCGATAATATTTATTATTACGTCTGTCATAGATTCTAATTTGAAGTTGTCCATCTGTGTCAATATCGAGGAAAATTCTAACAACACGAACAGTACCAATTTTATTGCATCAAATGCTCAGTTTGACAATTATGTTTATTCAGTGATTAAAAGTGGAATATCCAAACCAATAAACTAACATAAGTATAAACAAAGAGTTTTAATAAATATAAAAAATCCTGTAAAAAATACAAATAATATGAAGGTTTGAAAAATGACTATTTATTTTATCTCCTTTAGGAATTGATGGCCCCGCATATGCCTTAAAAACCACTGTCTGATATGATCATTATTATTAAGAGCAAAATGAATGCCTTAAATAGCAATGATAGTAATCTTTTAAGACAGTTCCTATAACTAGTTAAGGCGATACTGGTATCAACAAAAACGCATGAATTAAGGCATTAAGGACACTAAATATTTAACTCAGTGTTAGCATATATTTGTGTAAAACGGGTATTTTCGGGTTTTGTTTGCATGCTACCAACAACATTTTACGGCCTTGATCGATACAAATAGAAAACCCACACGTAATAAATGTCATGCTTCCGACGCGCTTGCTGTATTTACCTCCATCAGGAACGCTTAAAACCGAATATACAAAAGCCAAGAATGTATAGGATCCGATAAATAATCCGACTATTACATTTGGATGCGCATGTAGAAAGGGGTAGCGTATTTTGTGTATCCCGCACAGAAGGTCCTGAACGGTAGTCTAGTGTAGTTGAGTCTTTCAGCGCTGAATTACCAGCACTGGTGACGTATATGGGAGTGCATTCTATGCTCCAAATGTTCTTCGATAAAATGGTTGTTTCTTCACATCTGTTCTAAACGACGGTACTTGAAATCGGTTGACGTTTTTGTTTCGAGATATGTTAGTTACGTTATACTGTACCATTTCCAGCCGGTGTTTGTTATGTTGTTGATCACAGACTGTCCATGCATATTGTATATTGTAATGTTTGTTTTGCCAATAATTTGTATACAGTATCGATTATTATTACAATGGGTGTTGTTTATACTCAGGTTTCATTTTAGGAATCCTATAGTCGTGATTGCCTTATTACATATGTTTTCGATATGTTCGTCCCATCTCGGAACTGAACTTGTGATACAGACTGGGTAGGGTATGGCCATGCATTGTGTAATCTCTAACTCTAAGTTTACAATTTTGTTGTGTTAGAGGATTGCATTTATGTAGATGAAAGACCCTTTTCCGTTTTTTTTTTTAAATTTATCGATGATCTTGATTATTGGCCAATTAACAAAATTTTGTACCAGTTAAGTGATAATGGACTTTATACTGTCTCCGAAATTATTAATGAACTAAAATTGAGAATCATACGTACAAGACTAACAAAGGCTCCTTGGACAGGCGCAAACATCCGAAGGGTTTAAACAGTTTGTGAGATTTCAACCCTACCCTATAGCCAATTTAGAAAAAAAAACCCACACAGCAATACACACAGAAAACTCAGTTAAAAAGAAGTCCGAGACCGATGTCAGAATAGATAAGAAAAGAAACTTAATAAAATGACAATGATACATAAACTATCAAGGACTACTAGCAGTAACTCACATGCCAGCTCCTGACCTCAATAAAACTGATTGAAAGATAATGTCTGCATCATGAAAATTGAATAGGATACCTCCCATTAGGGGTTGTGTTTCATACCATCATCAAATATATAAGAAGAACATAACTCGTATCATGCCAACAACTGGTTAACTAGAATAAATGTGTTTATTTCCGATGAAAAGACCCTACAAATGAATCAATATTAAAGCCAAAATATTCCATCTTTAATGACATGACAACAGTATCGGCACTACTGTGGATTCATTTATATTTGTGGGTATTAACTTTCGTGAATTGGAGAAAACTTGCATATTTGTGGATGTTTGGTTTCGTGGTTTGGACAAGGTCTGCAAGATTTTGAGGTGAATGCGAAATTTTTGAGATTTGTAAAGAATATGCCTATAAAGATTGGATGTAAAATGCCTAAACGTATAAGATGTCTACATGTTGATTTATATTTACTAATGATGTCCATGTACCGAAGATACAATTTAGTAAATGTTTGGACTAGTTTGTGATATCGAAAACCCTGGTGTAATAATTTGTTAGTAATACATAGATTTTTTTCGTTAAAGTCTAATACGTTGTTACAAACACGAGCGAATCGAGATATATGAACACCATAAAATAGTGAGATAGGAATGTCAGCATCTAATAAAAGATAATTAGCAATAAAGGAAAGGAAAATTCATCTCTTTTATCATAAATAAAATTGAGAAAAGAAATGGTGAATTTGGAAGTTTAGTAATACGCTTCCTATTTATTATACAGATATCATGATTCAGGAAAGAGCAATGTTCATTGTTAGTATTAGCTTTATCTAAAGTTAGTTCAAAAGGATAAATCTCTTTAGTGTACATACAGTCATTATTGAGAAATAAAAAAATACCTAAAGATAGTTGTTCATATTAGAGCAATATATATCGAAATCTCTTTCAGATTATTATTATTTATTTATACATTTCTCTATGCTTAATGTTCTTGTGTTAGTTTGTTCTGTATTTCTGTCACTTATTGTTGTTAATTTAACAGTATTTTTCACATTGCTATATAAGCGGTAGGTTTGTGTAGCCATATTACAAGGTTTAACCATTCCTTCCTTAAATGTCCTGTATCAAGTCAGGCATATATCAGTTGTTTTCAAATAGTTCGTTTCTATCTATGTTTGGTTGTTTTTTTTTTGCAGTTTAATGGTTCTGTTGATCTAGTTTTTCCTCTTATAGTTATGTGTTTCCCTCAGTTTTAGATTGTAACCCGGATTTTTTCCCCTCATAATCGACTTTTGAACATAGGTATACTACTGTTGCAGTACTCTTGGTGTAATGGTACCTGTATCAACAACAATGTATGGGTTCAGAGCTGAGGTTAATGTTATTCTATATCAATTTCAGTGATGTTACTGTTTAGTGAAGGGTGAAAAGTGTTTGTCGTGTTACAACGGTTTTTGAATTCAATGTCTTCGAAATTTGCTTTATGATAATCGAACTGTTTATTTCGTATGTTTGCATTTTCGGCCTTGAAGAAAATGATTACATGGATATGTATTGTGGTCATGCATAATAGGGTTAAATATCATAATGAGTAAAACCAAGTTTACTTTACAATTAAAAACGTGTATTTTCAAATTATTTATCGACACATCAGGTATATAGCGATAATATTATTATTAACTTTAAAAACTTTGTAACATCTGTATTCAGAGTGGCATTTTTTTACCTAGATGATGTCCAACAGATGGTCCGTTTTCTTTATTCTTTTGCTCCTCCACATAATTGTCTGACATTACAAACCCTTTGTTTGCATCAAAATTAGAAATCGATGGGAAAATTAGGGGTTCTTCTGTTAGAATGTTCTTTAAGCGATTTCCCCAAGCATTTAACATTTCTTCTCTCTGTTTGTCATCGGCATACGCAGGTGAAAATATACAATGTGGCTTCAGAACATCAAATCCACAACCTCGAAGTGTGCAATACTGAAAAGATCCACAATATTATTTGTTAGTTTTTATACGATCTAATTAAGTTAAGATGTTTTATTTGCCTATGATTATAAAAGTAAGCCGAATAGTAAGCGATTCGTGATGAAGAGTTTTAATCAAAATTTAAATGTAACGTACGGGTTCCAAAATTGCACCTATTTTGACATTTTTTTTTCATCTACTTTAATTTTCATGATTAAGACAAAACGTACCATTCTGTGTTTATTTTGCAGACGTATCCTTATCTCTTATATATTTACACCAATTTAATTTTGAATCCATATTTTATCATAGAAAACGGTTTTGAACCGACGTTCAAACGATCCATGATTCAGTTATGAGTTGTACCCACATTACATCCATGCTCAAATTCACTTCATTAAAAATCGAATTTCAGATGTCTTGTTTTTTTTTCTTCAAATATTCAGAACAATTTGACATTAGTCCAGGCTTAATATTAATTTTTAAGAAATGGATGCTTGTAACATATTTAATTTGTTTATTTTTGGAAGATTACTTTTTGTGAACGTCGCATAGAAACGTTTCCGTAGTTTTACTTTTTCTAATGAATGCTTCATTGTTTTTATACATACTGTGATCTTTTGTGTATATTTGAATATATTTACTTATGTTGAAAGACGTGTATAATGTCAAATCATAAAAATATAAATTGTTTAGTCTCAAGGAAAAATTGTACGATTTCCACAGCGACTTTTGTTGAATTGGTGCAATTTGGGTACTGTGACCTTACATTGTTCGAATGCACAATGATAACTTCCTTTCAGCGCAAAAATAAATAATTTTGAATCAGTTGCACAACAGCGTAGACAACCAGAATACTTATGTTGGTAATAATACTAGATCATTTACCTATAACTTATTTGTCATCGGCTATCGATGACAGTGATTTTACGCTCACTCAGTCTGTCGGAGGCCTTCCAATGGGAATAGCATAGTATATCCATATTATCAACAAAGTTTCATGAATCTCTGCTGGGATGACAAAGTACATTTTAGCCAAATTTGTATGTTAAAAGAGCATAATTTCTATTAAAATAATTTAACTGTAATTTCCTTCGATATGCACATCTACATAGTATGTCTTTACTATCTACAAAGTTTTATGAATTTCTGTTGTTTTGTTTCAGAGAAGTTGCGATGACAACGTATATTTTTGCCAAAATACTAAGTTAAAGCGGCGTTACTCTTAGAAAAAATAATTGAATCGAAATTTCCTGCCGATGTGCACATCTACATACTAGTAATATGTTCTTATTGTCCACAAAGTTTCTTGGAATTCTGTTGTGTTGTTTCAGAGAAGTTTAGATAACAAGAACATGCCTGAAGAACGGACGGACGGGTGAAAAACATTATACCCACCGCAACTTCCTAGGTTGCGTGGGGTATCATAAAATAGTAATGAACATGCAGGTGCACGAGAAGAAAAAAAAGAAAGGAAAGTTTAAGTATTCAACATTTAAATAAACACATTATTGCCGAAGTTTAAAGTGACTGTGCAACTTGGTACTAGTATTCCACGTGTTTTGTGATTTAAATGTGGAATTTGGAAAAAAATAGATATCCGTAAAAGGGCTTTAAATAATGTTCTATCTCTTAGTGAAAAGTATTGCCTATTTTACGGTTTTACATTGTTTATTCCTTATAACTCTCTGCAAAAATCTTTACCTATATACCATCAAGTGAAGATATAATATATATAAGAAGATTTGGTATGAGAGCCAATGAGACAACTATCCATCCAAGTCACAATTTATAAAAGTAAACCTTTATAAGTCAAGGTATACGTATTTTTTAACATATGGGGTTTAAATTACGATTGGGTCTGCATTTTCATATATTTATCATACTTCAAAACTTCGAAAATAATCACCTGAATAGGCCAAAGAATAATATCTAAGTCTCCTAGTAAACCATTAGGTGTAAACATTCCGCCTGGACTTCCTGTTGTCATTGATAAAACACATTTCTTTCCCTGCAATGGATGATATACAACACATATAAAACGGTTTGTAATCAACTTATCATAAATACGACCAGAATGTTATTTATATAATATATGTGATGTTTAAAAACGGAACCAGAAACGTTACAAACATATAAGGCTGATTTTCAGAACGAGAACCACGAAGATTATATTGATGCAACTGTCTATCAAAGTAACTAACATGAAGGCAACATTTGATTAACTTAAATACAAAGATATGGTATGGAAGTTTGCCTAGATTTTTTTTAATGTTTTGGCTGTTATTGGCTTTGAACTAGTTTTTAGTAACTGCAAGAACTTTAGATAAGTTCTTATGTGTACGTATTTTTTTTGTGTGTTATATATAGTTGTTTTCTGTGCTTTGTATTGATATGATGAGTGAAGCCTTTTCAAGTGATTTTATAGTATTTTCTTATTTTGTGCTGTTACACTACTGGTTAGTGGTGATTGGGCTATTGCTAGTATGTATACCCCTTCCACATTCAGTACAAACTCAAGAGCCTGTGATTAAGGTGGTACCCAACACCTTCACTAAAATTAATTTGACTCGTTTGATTTTCATAAAATTTTGACAAAGTATTTACATTGACCCTTTGACAAAAACATAAAATTTTCCAAAAAATTGAACCAACCATTTTATCAGAAAAATCATACTGGTTATTTAGCAGTTTGACAAACACTTTTTTGATCATTGAGAAGCTTAATAGTTCCCTAACAACAAAACGTAATTAAAACGTTTATCTTACAAAGTTCTCTCTCTGTATGTTATGCACCACCTTAAGTGGTCGTTGATTGTTATTTATCATATTTCGTGTTCGTAAAATGTTTAATAACTATGTCGGTTGAATTGTTTTATATTTCGGGATCTTAGATGCATACTACATAGTATGAGTTTTGCTCATTGTTCATATCCGTACCGTGATCAGTAGTCGCTCACATTTAAGTAATTTGTTATCTGTTGGATAATTGTCTGATTGCCAATCATATCATCTTTTTTTTTTTTTTAAGTTAGGTGTAATAGAAGGATAAGCAGCTTTCACTTCACTTCAATAGTTAAATAGATAAAATTGACAATGGAAATGGACAATGTATCAAAGAGACAACGACCCGACCAAAGCGGAAACAGCCGAATGCATGCACAAATAGGTATTCAACACAGCGAGAAAATCCCGCACCCGAAGGAGGGCTACAGCTGGTCCCTAAACAAAAACATGTGTACCAGTTCAGTGAAAATGGACGTCGCACTATACTCTAAAAAATATAAATGAACTAAAATAAAATAAATGTGGATTGTGTCCACGGCGGGGGTATAAAAAACACAGAAGATTAACAAAGGAGAGAGGCTCCTGACTTGAGACAGGCGTAAAAATATGACGAGGTTAAACCTCAACCCTTCCCTACACCTCTAGCCAATGTGAAATAAACAAATACACAGCAATACACACACAATAAAACTCAGTTTGAAAGACGTCCGAGTCTGATGTCAGATTAAGTTACAAAAGAACTAAACAAAATGACAATGATTAGATATAGAAACATATGGTATGAGGTCCAATGATACATCTATATATCCAAGTCATAATTTATAAAAGTAAACCATTATAGGTCAAGGTGCGGTCTTCAACACGGACCCTTGGCTCACACCGAACAGCAAGCTGTAAGGGTCCCAAAAAATGACTAGTGATAAATCCTTTCAAACGAGGAAACAAATGGTCTAGTCTATATATATAAAAAAGAGAAACACTTATGAACCACATCAATAAACGACAACTGATAAATATCAGGTTCTTGACTGTTAACAAAATACTACTATTAGTTATTGACATGTCAGCTCTAGACCTCAATTTAACTGATTGAAAGAGTATGTCTTCATCTTATGAAAATCAAGGTATATGTGTCTATTTATCCAACTATCATAGTCATACTAAAATAGAAATATCCACTGTTATATTTAACAATTACCTTAAGAAGTCCTTCATCAAACATATTTAGAAAGTTGAATGCAAAATCTTTGATGAGAACTCGCTCAAACCACCCCTTCAGAATAGCTGGAACGGAGGCCCATTGCATTGGAAATTGGAAAATAACCAAATCAGCCATTTTTAACTTTTCTATTTCTTGTTTGATATCTAAGCTCAAACTGTCTTTTTCATAGGCTGCACCGACTTCATTTGGATAATTGAAATGTTTTGGATCTCCGAGTTCACCTGAAATGAATAAGTGATTAACTGATGAAAATGGTATATGTAGTTGATATTCTATGAATAAATGATGGTTGAATTTTAACCTTACTGTTATCTTGATTTTATTTTTTATTCTTTTATCAATATCACGTAATGTCATAAAACAAAAATGTTCTCTATTAAAAATAGATCAGCAGACATTAAACTATTGAAAAGATGCTAAAATTAAAAAAAAAGGTTTTCTTGAATAGGTTCTAAGACAAGGGAAGTGATTTAAACTTTTAAACTCACGAAAAACAATATGAAAAGAGACATTATTAGTATATTTTTGTTTGTGCATAGCTTTCTCTAGAAATCATCTTTAAAATGTTGTGATTTGGCCCTAAGTTTTAATATATTCCATCCACTTGTCGAGGAAAATGTTAAAGATGGTTATACGTAAAATGGTATAAATATATGCAAAGCACTAGTTTGTAAAAAGTGTGAAACATCGATATTTCAGCTGATTATAATAGAAGGAGTGATATAACACAGTGTTTGGAGGGTTTCATTCAATACAGATGTGATAAAAGAAACTGTACAAATGTTCTATTCATTAAACAGTTCCAATGTTTTACTATTTACTATTGTAATTATATGACACTAAAAACTCTAGCAAGCTTAAAATGACCCTATATATATATATATATAAAATACATTTTTCTAATTGTAAAAATGGTCAAATCTAATGAAAAAGTATTATCAAGGGAATAATCTAGTTTTCAGTTTTACTTTTTAGGTTCAATGATTCCGTCTTTGGATAATTTTATTTTGGGGATAACACCCGATTTATTAATTTAATCAGGAAAAAGTACCCTTGAGTCGATTATTTCCCGAATAACCAATATATGTTTCTCATGTAAATTTATTTTGAACAATCTCAATATTCTACAAAAAATAAATGAGTGCAGTTTTGTTAATAACCGAAACGTAAAATTACTCTGTACTCACCTATAATATCTGTTTTTGAAATCACTGGTTGAAAATGTTGTGCGTAAAGGTCGGACACTAAAACATTATATCCCTGGGCTTTAAGAGTTTTTACAGCTGTGTCGCGAAGCGCTGCATTGAACGATTTAGGCTCGGGATGAGCATAAACTATAAGAGCTGTTTTCTGTGTTTCAAGAAATTTCTTATACATCTTTCCGATTCAGACGCACTATTGGTCGATACGCCTACAATGATCGGTTTTCATGTCAACGTAATATTCACACCAGTCATTGTAGAATGGTTAGGTATTTAATGAATATTTCTCTAGTCTTAATACTACTCGTAATACGGAAGCCAGTAAGGGCCACATGAGAAAAAAATCCGATAATAACGACATCCTGTGACATAATGTCGTAATAACGATATCGTATGTTGTAATAACGACATAACCTTGTCATAATAACGACAGCATATAGAGAAAGGAGATGTGGTATTATTGGGGAATGAGACAACTATCTACCAAAGTTTATATGAAGTAGATTCAAGAACTTATAGGCTACCGTATGGCCTTCAACAATGAAAAAAACCGAACCCAGCACAACTTTGTCGTAATAACGACATACCAAATCATATATCGTTATAGAGATATCATATGTTGTAATTGCGACATAATTTATCGTGATAACAAGGTTATTTTTCAAATATGACGTCATTTTCGTGCTGTTTCAAAAATTCAAATGTCTGCATGACGTAATATTGTGCCTTTTCACCATTTCGTTCGTATGTGACGTCATGGTTATAACTTTTTGCGTTCAGGTCTGGTTTGTCACTGAGCTGGGCGTGTCTATTTTCTGTGTTGGTCTTCAATGTATTATGTATTCGAGTTTTGTTTTCTGTAATAAGTTAAGACGTCAGTTTTATCATGTAAATCTTTTATATTCATTTGATTGAATTTACTGTTTGCAATAGCATAAATTGTTCCATATAATAAGGATGTTCTTATCACAAGCAGAAAACCCTAGCCGTATTTGGCACAACCTTTTTCAACTTTTGATCCTCAGAGCTGTACAACTTTGTACCCCACCCCTTTTTTTGACTTTCGAACTTTTATATCTGGGCGTCACTGGTAATTCTTGTTTGGACGAGGCGCGTTTTTGACGTAATGAATTTTAAATCTGATGCCTTTTGTTATTCATGTGTTTCTTTGCCTAAAACGTTCTCCTATTTATTTGTATTGTAGTCCTGTATTATTATGTTGTCATTTTTAATGTTATATTTAACAATGCCATCAAAGTGCGAGGTTTGTCATGCCACAAAACCAGGTTCAACCGACGATTGTTTTCTTTAAACATGTCCTGTACCAAGTCAGGAAAATGGCCATTGTTATATCATAGTTCGTTTCTGTGTGTGTAACATTTTTACGTTGTGTTTCCGTTGTTTCGTTTGTTTTCTCCTATATTTGAGTGTACTATAAGACGTGTCACGGTACTTTTCTATCCCAAATTCATGTATTTGGTTTTGATGTTATATTGGTTGTTCTCATCGGATTTTGTCTAATGCTTCGTCCGTTGCTGTGTGTGTTACATTTTAATGTTGTGTCGTTGTTCTCCTCTAATATTTAATGCGTTTCCCTCGGTTTTAGTTTGTTACCCCGATTTTGTTTTTTGTCCATGGATTTATGAGTTTTGAACAGCGGTATACTACTGTTGCCTATATTTAGATGTACGTAAATTGTTATAAGAGTTATTACCCTTAAAGGACTACTAGATAAACGAATTTGTGGGATTAAATAAATGCTTCTTACTTAACAGTCCGTCAAGCTAGAAGTCAGTTGCTAAAATTACTCGGCATAATATGCATCATTAAAGGGACCAATGGGAACAGCCCATTATGAATATGTGCAAAACACCACATCAACCCGACTAAATCCCAAAACTTTTTGAAAAAAAGATATAAGCAATGAACAAAACATCGTCCTAATATACAAAAAGGTCATGCTCGCAATATCAATTTCCTTGTTAATGTATCTTGTAAATTTGGCATATGATTTAGAGCTAATTTTCTAATGCTTGTAGGGTAATACTTTGGTTGGTTCGCTTGCTTTGTTTGTATAAACGTTTACTCGAGCTTTGAAATTAAGATTGACATATTCAAACAATGTATTGTATATATAGTGTAGTGTATGGCATAGTTAAACCTGTGTATATTATATTGAAATTTGATGGGACGTTATCTCAATTGTAATTGTACAATTTGATAAAAAGATCACATCTTTGTGTGCATATGTACAAAGTTTCAAGTCGATGTCACTTAAACTTCAAAATCTTGGAGATCGATGATATTGTGAATGCTTGAACACATACTTCAACTTAACACGGTTTACAATTTGATTCTTTTTATTACTAATAGTTCTTAAGACAAAAATGGTAAGTGCAAAATGAGTAAATAGTATAATAAGGGCGACAATTCTAATAAAAATTTACCCACACTAGCCATGTCGTTACTTCGACAAATCGTTAGTTTTATGACAGATTTGGGTCGTTATTGCGACAGAGTTGGGTCGTTATAATGGTACATGATTTCTCTACGATAAAGTTTTTTCAAATGTGGCCATAACCGGCTTCCGTATAAAACGGTTAATAACTATTTAAACGTAAGCTTATTATATTTTAAAACATATTATATGTTAAAGGTTGTTATAAGTTACCATTACAAAATGCCATAAGAATGTATGGTCTAGTTAATCTTTCAGGCTTATGACATCAGCTAGGGGCATTCATATGGTATTTGCAAGAGGGGCGTAGAATCAAATCTTTTGCCAAGGGGAACGACGCAAAATGTTTTGGACCTTTTTTTGCCTAAAAAAAATATAAAAATGTTAGGGTTTGATAATTTTATATGCCGAGTTTTGTCCATTAACTGTCTATGGTATATTAAAATGAGTGGAGGGATCTTAACATCAGTAGACCAATAACGAGAAATTCAGATTCTGGCATTAGGCGTTACTTAACATTTAAATAGTCCTAGACCCGATTTTTATCAAGAGAGGCGTAATTACTGTTGCCCTGGTAGAGCTTTCATGCATTGAAAGCTCAGAAGCTCAGACACATATGATAAAAGACAAACAAACACGGAAGTATAAAGTTCTTTCGTTCTAAATATTGTAGGCTTCAATGTGGAATACATGATTGAATATGCCATATTCAATACAATATTAGCAGATTGCGATAGTTTTTTGTTTGTTTCGTTTTTTTTTAAAGGGGGCGACGTCCGTTACACGCCCTCACCTCGACCCGCCCCTGTCAACAGGTATCATCTTATTTATTTTTAAATAAATGAGGCCTTTAATATGGCGTCCCTGTTATACAATTTACACCTTTTTAAGTTAACATACTAGTATACAGTAAAAAGGGATATAAACTGATACTGTACCATTCCCAGCCGGTGTTTGTTATTTTGTTTGATAGGGTCACAGCCTCTTCACGCATACCCGGTGTTTGTTATTTTGTTGTATAGGGTCACAGACTGTTAACGCATATTGCAATGTTTGTCTTACCAATAACTTATATGCAGTATCATTTAATGTTATATGTATATATTCAATTTTCCCTTTTAATTCAAACATATTTATTTTATAGTGGATTGGGAAACAACTTATTGCAACTTATATTAATCCCTTTCCACTTTGTGGGTGCGAGTGCTGCCTTGTAGTGGCATTAGCCTGCTCTTTTTACGAAATCTACAAGGATGTCTTACGTACAAGAGATATAGCTCTCTCTTAAAACCGGACAGCCACTAATTGTCGCCTTCAGACGGACTATCATGTTTCCTCAAGACCATACTCGCAAAGGTTGTTAAGGGAGAACCAAAAATTCAGTCCCTGAAACTTTCTATTCGGTGCGGGGATCGAACCAGGAACCTCTGTGTTAGAAGTCCGATGCACTAACCAATACACCAGGCTCTCTAGGAATCCTATGGTCGTTTTTGCCTTATTACATATGCTTTCAATATGTTCGTTCTATCTCGGATCTGAACTGTTGGTACAGACTGCGTACTGAACAAACTGAAAGGTATGGCCATGCAATGCGTACTCTCTATCTATAGGTTTGCATGTTCTTGATTGTGTTAGTGAATTACATTGATGTAGATAAAGGACCGTTTTCCATTTTGTTTCCCTTGTACTATAAAAGATCTCCAAAGATCTTTTAGAGTACATAAATCTAACTCTCTTTCATCTTGTAACAGTATTAAAACATTTGACTTTTCTACTCTTTACACAAGTATTCCACATTCCAAACTAAAAGACAAATTGAAAGAGTTGGTATTGCTTTGCTTCATAAAAAAGAATGGCCAACGTAGATACAAGTATCTTGTCTTAGGGAGGGATAAATCCTATTTTGTAAAGGATCACTTTGATTCAAACAAAAAATTCTCTGAAACTGATATTATCAAGATGCTTGATTTCTTGATTGACAACATATTTGTTACGTTCGGAGGACGTGTTTTTCAACAGACTGTCGGCATTCCAATGGGAACAAACTGTGCCCCTCTACTTGCCGACTTGTTTCTTTATGATCATGAGGCTGACTTCATGCAGGAACTTCTTTGAAAGAAAGATAAGAAGCTAGCAATATCCTTTAACTCTACTTTCAGCTATATAGATGATGTTCTTTCAGTAAATAATTCAAAATTTGGTGACTATGTGGAACGCATATATCCCGTCGAACTAGAGATAAAGGATACTACAGATAAAGTAAAGTCGGCCTCGTATCTTGACTTGCATCTAGAAATTGGCAATGAGGGTCGGTTGAAAACAAAACTTTAAAACAAAAGAGATGATTTCAGCTTTCCAATTGTGAACTTTCCATTTCTAAGTAGCAATATTCCAGCAACACCTGCATACGGGGTATATATCTCCCAATTGATACTATATTCCCGTGCTTGCATTTCCTATTATGATTTTCTTGATGGAGGGTTGCTGCTCACAAGGAAGCTATTAATCCAAGAGTTCCAAATGGTGAAGTTGAAATCATCCCTACGTAAATTTTACGGACGCCATCACGAGTTGGTTGACCGTTACGGAATAATCGTTTCACAAATGATATCGGATATGTTCCTTACGTCGTAACTACAATCCCCTTCCCTTTCATGAATGTGACCTACCGAATTAGACTATTTAACGGATTTGTTATCACATAAGCAACACGACGAGTGCCACATGTGGAGCAGGATCTGCTTACCCGTCCGGAGCACCTGAGATCACCCCTAGTTTTTGGTGGGGTTCGTGTTGTTTATTCTTTAGTTTTCTATGTTGTGTCATGTGTACTATTGTTTGTCTGTTTGTCCTTTTTATTTTTAGTTATGGCGTTGTCAGTTTATTTTAGATTTATGAGTTTGACTGTCCTACTGGTATCTTTCGTCCCTCTTTAATAAGTTTATCGATAATCTTGATTGTTTAAGATGTTTCTCTTCTACCAATTGTTTCCTGTCAGAAAGGAAATGGATCCATTTGTTGGTTTTTCATCTGATGGAGATGTAAAACCCAGTTTGAAAGTCAGTACAAGCTGTTACTTGCTTCATGGAAAGTCTTACAGAAATTCATAACTAGATAGTCAGTTTGTTTCTTTGTATCGATGTTAATTGTAATTTCAATGATACATTCAATCAGATGTTTTCGCTGGATATGCTCCTGAATACATTTGGTAGAGGATAAAGTGTATCGTGTTTGTCATCATGGTTTACCATGAGCTTGTTAAAAATAAACTCATCATAATAACAGGATTGAAATTTTGTATAGTGTACCTAAGCTGGGTTTTTTTTTTGTTAAAACATTCAGGAATATTTTATTCTTCAACTTCGTACTTTTGTTATTCGCGCGTCACCGATGAGTCTTTTAAAGACAAAACACACGTCTGATGTACAAAATTTAAATCCTGGTATCTATGATGAGTTTGTTTCCCATTATTTACAACAAATACAAGTCAGTGAACTGGGCGGTAGTTTACAGTGGCCCCTTCTTTAATATTTTACTTATATTGATATCTTTCATATACTTGGTAATTCATCGATTTTATAAAGCAGATAGCTGTTCAGATAAGAGCAATATATCGCAATCTCTTTCAGTTTATCTCTTGTAGTCAACACTTCGGTGTTGACATTGAATATCAATTATGTGGTCATTTTTATAAATTTCCTGTTTACAAAACTTAGAATTGTTAAAAAAAACTAAGGATTTTCTTATCCCAGGCATAGATTACCTTTGACGTATTTGGCACAACTTTTTGGAATTTTGAATCCTCAATGCTGTACAACTTGTTTGGATTTATAAATATTTCAATATGAGCGTCACTGATGAGTCTTATGTAGACGAAACGCGCATCTGGCGTACTAAATTATAATCCTGGTACCTTTGATAACTATAAACCAATTTAATGAAAGAGATATTATAAATGCATCATTCGGATCCGTATCTCGTTTCCCGCTAATCAACGTCACGTGACTTTTCAGCATTACATTGAACTAGCCACTCTTGTAGATATGTAAGTTTCAAAAAACCGGTTCTGAACTGGTACCAGTTCGAGCTTAACTGTTTTATGATATAGAAATCGTTAATTTTGACTCCCCTGAAACCAGGGGGTGATGCGAATAAGACCCAACGTATTTGGGGATCATGGCCCTCGTTCTCTTTAATAGTTAACCTTGAGGAACTTGGGCATCCATTGCTACCGATGGTACATAGACTTGTCAGTTAAATCAATTATATCGGAATTATGTTATCATGTCAGATCTCGTCATTCAAAGTGAACTGTGGCCGTTATATCCACGTAAATTGTTTGTTTGTTATGTTTTGCCTTAAACTTGATTCTTTAATTGATTTATAAATTATTTATGCATTTCTCTGTGCTGAGTGTTCATGTGTTAGTTTGATCTTTATTCCTGTAACGTAATACAAAATTAATCCTGGTATCTATGATGAATTTATTTACAACCACTAGAATTTTAATTCCCCGATGGTATCACCGGCCCAATAGTCAGCACTTCTGGGATGATATGAATTATCATTGATATAGTCATATTTATAAATTAACTGTTTACACAAAACTTTTGAATTTTGAAATACTGTAGCTTTGCTACCTCATGAATAGATAACCTTAGCTGTATTTGGCAAAACTTTTAGGAATTTTGGTCATCAATGCACTTCAACTTTGTCCTATTATTTGGCCTTTTTAGCTTTTTTGGATTCGAGCGTCACTGATGAGTCTTTTGTAGACGAAACGCGCGTCTGGCGTAAATACAAAATTAATCCTGGTATCTATGATGAGTTTATTGTTAATTTAGCAATGTTTTTTTTTACATTCCTAGTAGTATATAAGAGGGAGGTTTGTGTAGCTTTAAAACAAGGCTTAATCAACCATTTATTCTTAAAATGTCCAATATCAAGTCAGGAATATGTCAGTTGTTTTCAAATAGTCCGTTTCTATGTATGTTGGAGTTTTTGTTGCAGTTCAATGGTTCGTTCTGTTAATTCCTCTTATAGTTGATGTGTTTGCCTCTGTTTTAGTTTGTATCCCTGTTTTGTTTTCCTTAACCGATTTGGTTTTTTTTGAACAGCGGTATACTACTGTTGCCTTTATTTATCCATTACCCTTAGTGTTATGGTGTCTGTATCAGCATCATTGCAAGGGTTCAGATTTGGTGGTTATGTTATTCTATATCAATTTTAATGAAGGGTAGAAATTGTTTGCCGTGTTACAATGGTTTTTAAATTTAATAAATGTGAAATTTGCTTTATGATAATTGAAACAGTTTATTTCGTATGTTTTCCTTTTCGCTCTACAGGAAAATGATTACATAGATATGCATTGTGGTCATGCAGGATATGGTTAAATATCAAAATAACTAAAACCAAGTATACATATACAATTAAAAATATGTTTATTCAAAATATTTATGGAAACATCAGGTATGTAGCGATAATATTAGTATTAACATCTGTATTCACAATGGCATTTTTTTACCCAGATGATGTCCAACAGATAGTCCGACTTCTTTATTCTTTTGCTCCTCCACATAATTGTCAGAAATGACAAACCACTTCTGTGCATCAAAGTTAGAAAGCGATGGGAACATTATTGGTTCTTCTGTTAGAATGTTCTTTATGCGAGTTCCCCAAGCATTTAGCATTTCTTCTCTCTGTTTGTCATCGGCATGTGTTGGTGAAAATGAACACTGAGGCTTCAGAACATCAAATCCACAAAATCGAAGTGTGCAATACTGAAAAATACAAAATAGTATTAGTCATCAAAGATACCAGGATTATAATATAGTACGCCAGATGCGCGTTTCGTCTACATATGACTCATCAGTGACATCCAGATCTAAATAGTTATAAAGCCAAACAAGTACAAAGTTGAAGAGCATTGAGGACCCAAAATTCCAAAAAGTTGTGCCAAATACGGATAAGGTAATCTATTTCTGGTATTAGCTAGTTTTCATACATAAAGATGTGTGATTTCGCTATGATTATAACAGTAAGCCGACGAGTAAGCGAGTCATGATGGGTCAGAATCTTAATCCGATTGTTTAATCAAAATTTAAATGTAAAAATGTTAAAATGTAGTTTTTTTTTTTTTATCCACAATGATAACTTTCTGAACCAAAAGTGTAATATAAAACAGATATTTTTTTAATTGAAATTAGTGACACCAATTTGTTATTTCTAATTTAGAATTTTATCCTAAAAACTAAACTAAATTTCATTCCAAATATGGTATTACACAAAAAACATTTTTCCGTTGTCTATCCAAGTTCTTGGATATAAGATAAACTAGACGTAAAAGTATCATCATACTATAAATATACACATACGGTGTAGCTATTGTTCTTGTTGCCTTATGAAATGTTCCATATCTTTATGCCAAACTACGAGCGTCTTCTCATTTGAACTCTAAAGCAGTAGGCTGCTCGTAACCAAGAAAGTAACGCCATGTTTATAGTTCCTATTAACAACAAGCCCTAAAGAATTAGTTCTATTATCAGTAAAAACCAAACGTGAAGACACTGTGACGGATGAGTTAACTAACTGTCTCTTAATCACTGACAGGCACAGATAATTCTTAACGCGTTTATATTTTATTTCTGTCGTTATTATAGTTGATGTGTTTCCCTCGGTTAAAGTTTGTAACCCGGATTTGTTTTCTCTAAATCGATTTATGACTTTTGAACATCGGTATACTACTGTTGCCTTTATTTATAATGTTAGATGAGTTCTGAGGCAATTCAAAGAGTACAAATGCCTTCAAAAATGATGCAAATTTTGAAACTATCGGTTGATTTATAATGTTAGATGAGTTCTGAGGCAATTCAAAGAGTACAAATGCCTTCAAAAATGATGCAAATTTCGAAACTATCGGTTGATTTATTACATTGAAAAGTGTCTCTTAAGTACCACTTCTTATTCAAACGGTTCCATAATAAAATTTCGCTGTATAATGGATATTAATGTGAAAATGGTTTTCTCATTTACTCAATTCTTCCTGTAAATATCAGAATCAAATTCTATAGGCATAGATAATGTTCCTTTTATTATCCTAAACAAATTCGACCAAGTATGAAAACAAGTTTTGCTTCACTCCATTCTTCAAATATGATATCTAAATGACATTAGTTAAAGTTAAGAGCATACCCTAGCTTCAAAATGATTAACACATGTATATATTACATCATCAATTGAACCCTTTCAAACTGGCGGTTTAAAGTGACGGTGAAACTTGCTATTCAACTGGTTTTGTGATTTAGTTTAAACATATTTATGTATAGTGGATTGGGAAACAAGTAATTGCAACTTGTATAAATCCCTTTTCACTTTGCAGGTGGTGCCTTGTAGCAGCATTAGTCTGCTCTTTTTCAAAATCTCAAAGGGTGTCTTTTACGTGCAAGAGATATGGCTCTCTCTTAACACGGGTCAGCCATTTATCGTCCGCTTCTGACGGGCTGTCATCGTTTATCAAGACTATACTCGCAAATGGTGTTAAGGGAGAGCCGAAAAAACAGTCCCTGAAATTTTCACCTCGGAACAAGGATCGAATCAGGAACCTTTGTGTTAGTAGTTTGATGCACTAACTTCTACACCACGGCTCTCCTTTGTAATTAGAAATTTGTTATTTGAAAAAAATAGATATCTGTAAAGGAGCTTTAAATAAAGTCCCAGCGCAAAATTATTGCCTATTTTACTACTTTTACATTTTTTTTATTCCTCATCTCTGTAAAAATTTATACCTAGATACCATCTACTATTAAACCAAAAGTTCAAAATGGCGAAGTTGAAATCACCCCTTCGTTAATTTTATGGACGCCATCACGAGTTGGTTGACCGTTATGGAATAACGTTTTCACAGATGATATCAGATATGTTCCTTAACTACAATCCCCTTCCCTTTTTATGAATATGACCTACCGACTTAGACTATTTACCGGGTTTGTAATAGCATGAGCAACCTGATTGGTGCCACATGTGAGGCAGGATCTGCTTTCCTTTTCGGAGCAATTGAGATAACCCCCAGTTTTTTGGTGGGGTTTGTGTTGCTCAGTTTTTAGTTTTCTATGTTGTTTCTTGTGTACTAATATTTGTATGTTTATCTTTTTCATTTTTAGCCTTGCAGTTGTCAGTGTATATTCTATCTATGAGTTTGACTGCCTCTCTGGTGTCTTTTGCCCATCTTTCACATCTATTATATACCTTAAAACTAACAAGTATTCACCTGAATAGGCCAAAGAATCACATTTAGGTCTCCTAGCAAACCATTAGGTGTAAACATTCCACCTGGACATCCTGTTGTAAATGACAAAACAGCTTTCTTTCCCTACAATGATTTATATGCATCACATATACAATAATTGTTGGTTATTAACTTTTTCATAAATAGGACCTGGATGGTATTGATATTATACAGGTAATGTTTTTTGGGAAAAAAGGAACAAGAAACGTTACAAACATAAAGATGATTTTCAGAACGAAAACCCTGAAGATAATAAGAAGGAAATTGCTAATTTCTAATTTTTTAAGTGAAATATCATTTCTTTCGCACCCGTCTCTTTTGTGCATCACAACTCGTTCAGTAGGCACGTGTCTGTAGTGGCGTTGTTAATTTCAATGAGCATGACATCATCTTGTCCCATCTCACGAGCATGTAATTCAGTGGTCCTTGGTCGTTATTATTCATATTTCTTGTTCGATTAGTAAATATTTCGTTTGAATTGTAGTTTATTTTTTATTTCAGGATCTTAGATCCACAGTATAAATTTTGCTCATTGTTCAAATCCGTACCGTGACCCATAGTAGCTTACATTTACGTAATCTTTTATATATTGGATAGTTGTCTTATTCTATAATATCTATAATAATCATACTGAAATAGAAATACCCACTGATGTATTTAACAATTACCTTGATAAGTCCTTCATCTAACATTTTTGGAAAGCTGAATGCAAAATCTTTGATGAGAACACGTTCAAACCATCCCTTGAGAATAGCTGGGACTGAGGCCCATTGCATTGGAAATTGGAAAATAACCAAGTCAGCCAATTTTAACTTTTGTATTTCTTGTTTGACATCTAGGCACAAACTGTCATTTTTATAGGCTGCGCCGACTTCATTTGGATAATTGAAATGTTTTGGATCCTCGAGTTCGCCTGAAATGAATAAGTGAATCACTGATAAAATGGTTCATGTAGTTGATATTCTGTGACAGTTATCGAAGTTATAAATGATGGTAAAATTTAACCTGACTGTGATCTTGATTTTCTTATCCTTTGATTAACATTACTTTATAGTTATCATCAAACAAAAATATTTTCTTTTTATAAACAAAATACATAAAGTAAAATCACAAAAATACTGAAATCTGCGGAAAATTCAAAACAAAAAGTCCCTAATCAAATGGCAAAAACAAAAGCTCAAACACATCAAACAATGAATTACAACAATTAGAACATTTTAAAGATGATTTCTAGAGAAAGCTATATAGAAATTTAAAAAAAAAAAAACATGCCCCTTATCATACTGTTTTACATATGATTAATTTTAAGTTTAATGCATCCCTAATCTGAGAATCTATTTAAGAAAAGATTTTCTAAATTAAGCAAATTGTCTACAGTATAAAACCCTCTGCTCTTTTTCTTATTGAATGAAAAAGGATAATTTTTATCAAATTAAATCATAAGAGATAATTATTTTGCACGTTTCTCGTCCCTTAGCCAACCATAGGCAGATTGCCTTATTTATATAGAAATGGTATACATTCGTATGTTGTACTGTTACACCACAGTCCCAGGTTAGGAGGAGGGTTGGAATCCCGCTAGCATGTTTAACCCCGCCACATTATGTATGTATGTGTCTGTCCTAAGTCGGGAGCCTGTTATCTTGTCGTTTGTTGCTGTTACATTTTTTTTTCGTTCATTCTTTTAATATTAATTATGCCTTTAGTTTTCGCGTTTGAATTGTTTTACTTTTGTCATTTTGGGCTTTTTATAATTGACTATGCGATAGGTCATTTGCTCATTGTTGAAGGCCGAATGGTGACCTATAGCTGTTAATTTCTGTGCCATATACAATTTGGTCTCTTGAAGCGAGTTGTCTCATTGGCAATCATACCGCATCTTCTTTTTTTTTTTTTTATATAAAATGACCGAACATTGTTCTTTCCAAAGTTATTATTGTTGACTTTATATCTTCTTATATTTCACGATTTGTCATATAAATTCAATTTCTTATCAATCATAATCATTCAAAAGTTATATGTTTAAAGTAAAATCACAAATATACCGATCTCCGAGAAAAATTCAAAACTGTAGGACCGTAATCAAATGGCAAAATAAAAATCTCAAACACGTCAAACGAAGTAAGGGGCGCCGAATGAACTTTTTGTAATCAAAATCATTTTTGTGTACACAAAATTCAATTCTGTCAGAATAAAATCGTGTTTGTCATACAAAACTATGTGGTACAGACTTGTTTAATGATAGATTTAATTTTGTAATGACAAAATTTTTTTTTGTAGAAAAAAATCTGTTTTGTAGACAAAATTCTTTTTTGTAGAAAAAAATCTGTTTTGTAGACAAAATTCTTTTTTGTAGAAAAAAATCTGTTTTGTAGACAAAATTCTGTTTTGTAAAAAAAATCATTTTTGTGGCACAAAATTGACTTTTGTTAAATTTTAACTTCTGTTTAACAAAAATAGACACAAAATTGAATTCTGTGACAAAATCTGTTTTGTATGCAAATTAGTTTACAAAATCCACACTAAACTAATTTACATTCAAACTTGACTTTTGTCGTACAAATTTCAAATTAGGTATCAAAAGTAAAGTATGTGATACAAAAATGTATTTTGTTATGACTTTTGTCCACTAAAAGATTAATTTGTATGCTAAACATTTTGTTAAACTGAACTCATTTTTGTTAAACAAAACTAATTTTGTCCGAAGTTTTGTACAAAATTGAGTCCCGTTCGGCTCCCCGTAGTAAGGGATAAACCTAAGTGCGTGATACAATGGATTTTGATAACTACATGTATAAGGTGAAAGGGGCCTCGGTGGCCGAGTGATTTAAGTAGTTGCTACTGTAATCACTAGCCAGTCAACACTGAGGTTGCGAGTTCGAACCCCCCTCGTAAAATCTTAATTGACTAGGATTGTCAGTTTCCCTGTCGAAGGTCGGTTGTTTTCTCTGGGCACTCCGGCTTCCTCCACCAATAAAAACTGGCCGCCACGAAATAGCCTAACTGCGGTGCTTAAAAGTGGCGTTAAAACACCAAAAATCAAATCAAACTATAAGCTGAAAATATGTGCAACACATAGGTTTAATGCTTTTTATGTACATGTGATTTAATCAGTCTCTTGTAACTCTTTTTAGATTGGCTTATACATACGCTGTTGTTAATACATTTATATGTTTTAGATGTATGTACATAAGGTCTTGTCTTGTCTTGTCTTGTAATAAGGATTATTATTTTAATCATAAAACCTGATTTATTTTACATTGTACTTCTAAACTATACACAGCACCAACAATTATGCAGTACCGCAATTCTATCAAATTCTATATAATAATTCCTTTCCATTCTTTTTCTTTAAAATGTTTTAGCATAATCATGATAACTATATTTGCCAATCAACACAAACACAAGTAGAAAGTATAGGCCTCCTGTATAAAGCAATCATTTTAGTACTGATGGTAACGGGGTAGGGGTCTCATAATTGAATTTTCCTTATATCATTATGACCGGGTTGTTGGTCACCTCTGTCATATTAATTAGTTTCGGGGGGAAACTAGCGGTAGTTTAGATAATTTAAAAGTTCAAGTCGCGGGAAAGTTTACATATTTATTTCGCATCCATATATTTCAATCGTAAAAACATAACCGAATAACAACTTTAAAACAAATATAAAATACAAATTCAAAAGACTATTTGACATGCGGAATATGAACCAATCAAAATATCTTTTTATCAAATAATATGAATTCTCGTTTTGCCGAAAGCGGGGATTACGGATTAAAAACATGTTTCGTAGAAGTTTGTCAAGAATGGTTTTCGGGGTTTATTCCTTGAATGCCAACATCCTTTGATCTACCGACAATTTACCTGTAAAATTATGATGGCATTCCAGGAATAGGTGCAAATAGTTCTCACAACAAAAGTGCATGCTTATTAAAACAATCATACTAATTAAACAGAAAGGTAAATTACAGGTAGCTAAATCTAATAGATATTTGTCAAGCTGTTGAGAGTATTTTTTTTGCTGTTACTGATTGAACAATATTGATTTTCCTAAAATGAACTTTGAAAAGTGTTGCATCACAAAGTCAATACGTGTATATTGTCAGAAACTCCTGGTAGTAACGCAAAGACGAGTGGATACATAGCTCCTTCCACAAAGCTTTGTAGGGAGAACAACTGGTAAAAAATAAAGGGACAACTGTAAAAGGTGCCATCAACATAAATATGGTATTCTATTGAGTGTGTTGATGGTAGCTGTGCAGTCAGACTTCACAAATCTCCAGTAGCATCTGTCTCCCCATTTAGTCTTTACTCAGTATGTATATTTGTAGTTATTGTAGACTAAGTTTTCTTTGCCAAGACGATTCTTAAACTGTGCATTCGTCATACTTGAAAAGTGAATGACACAACTTGCCTATCCACAACTTATATGTGCACATAATTGGCTTTTTAAGTTTGAAATAATTGTATTGAGTAAGATTTCTTTAGAATTTCTTATATGTCGTATGTTAATAAATACATTTCCATTCCCCAAATAACTATATATTTTTTTTTATTTTAAAAGTAAAAAAATGTTTTAACTTGTTGATTTCTTTAAAATTCATAATGATTTTAACCCTAAATTCTACAATTTTATTCAAATGTTGCAATTTCATCAGGTTAGCTAATTATTTTTTAACGGTTAAAATAAAAATATTTAAATAGTATAAAAAACACCTATTGTTATTATTCCATTATATATAACATCTATTGAAATATTTTTGTTGGCATTCAAGGAATAGGAACCATATAAAATGTTGGCATTCGAGGAAGACACCGTTTTCGGCTGTTATCACTTGGTATCGATTTATCTATATGCTTTGTTACACACCCTTTTATCATATAGACGGATTTAAATCTTTGATAATTAATTTGAATGAAAGGATTATAGTTAAGTGTAAAATACAAGTAACTTTTGAATAGCGTAACATACAATTAACTAATTGAATTATTAAAACGCAATGAAGACTCGGAATGATAATAAAAAGCATAGACTATAGAAATATACAAAATCCTAAATGTGAACTTTGAACGAACAATTGTCGTGTCATATTATATACATGTAATTACATGTATTTATTAGTTTGTTTATTATGATTGTAAATGCTTTCTTCTTGTCATTTGTATTATAATAATATACTAGTATGTTTAGTTTATTTCATATACAATTTATATATATAGTCTAAGTTGATTCATATGACCATAAAGTTTGAATTGAATTGAACAGTATTAAATGTTAAGACATGGTAAATATAAATATGTTAAATGGTAAAACATACATTATACTAGACAGTGTGTAACAAGTGTGAAACACACATGTATGAAGTTAAATCGATATCCAGCTGATTATTATTGAAGAGCTGATATTAAAGAGTGTTTGAAGTGCTTCAATCAATATACATATGTGATAAATAAAACTGTAAAAATGGTCTTTTTCATTAGTTACAGTCATCTATAGATTCAGAAACAGAGTTTTTGATGGCAAAAGGAATCAAGATTAAAAGATAATCCACGGAAACATCTTAAATGCAATAGTTCCAATGTTTTACTTTTATTACTATTAATTTTAAATGAAACGAAAAAATAAGTCAAGCAAGCTTAAATCAACCTGTATACGAAATACAACTTTTTATGCGAAAATTACCCAATCTAACGAAAACGTTTTATTAATGGTTATTTTCCGGGTTTTAATGATACTTTTGCTGTTCAATCATTACGTCAGCGTTTTTTTTTTGTTGTTTTTTTTTTTGGGGGGGGGGGGTATTAAATAGATTCATTAATTTGTATTTTGAATTGAGTGAATTGTCTTGAAACAAATTTAAAATTGAATATTCTTTGATTCAGTACTGATTTTTATTGCATACGTTCTGCCATATACCTTTTGTTACTTCGTGAGTCGGGGTTGAATAAAACCCCAAAAACACAATATCAAACTAACTGAACTGATACTATCATTCAAAACAAATAAAACTGTGTTGAGATGACGAGCAGGAAAAAAAGTACCAATGTGTTGATCAATCACTGTATAACCCTTGCATGTATGTTACTCAATAAGACATGTACATTTTTTTTTAACAATCTTAATGTGATAAATTTACATGTCTTATTGAGTAACATAAACGAATGAGAGTGATATTATTAAAAGTGAAATGTAAAATTACTCTGTACTCACCTATAATATCTGTTTTTGAAATCACTGGTTGAAAATGTTGTGCGTAAAGGTCGGACACCATAACATTATATCCCTGGGCTTGAAGATTTTTAACAGCTGTGTCGCGAAGTGCTGAATTAAACGATTTTGGCTCGGGATGAGCATAAACAATCAGAGCTGTTTTCTTGTTCATCTTTTCGCTTCAGGAGAACTATTGGTACATATGCCTACATTGATCGATATTCATGTCAACGTAATTTTCACACCTGTATAATGCCGGGTGAGGTATTTAATAAATATTTCTCTCATATAACTCAATTTTTATGTTAATTACACCTTATGTAAGAATCCTGGGTTTTGATTGGTTGATAGCCAAATTTTTTTCAATGTGGGCCAAACCGGCTTCCGTATAAAACAATTAATACTTATTTCTACCTAAGCTTAGTCTTGCGGGCATTGAAATCAGCATGTAGTATCGTATTCATTTTCCTACGAATGAGGCCTTTATTATGGGGTACCAGTTATACAATTTACGCTTTTTTAAGCTAACGTATACATTAAAAGGGATATTGCAAATTTTTCCCTATTCCGTCAAAATGATGGGTTCAAAATGAAGCCTTGCTATATTGTCTTGTCGACCAAGTTGATACATCTGACATGAGTCACCGATTAGTACGGATATGGAGATAGGTGTATATGGTTTTTAATGAGACAACCTTCCATCTTCCTGGTGTGTTTACATTTTCTTCAACATTTGATATTTTCGTATACAGCTTAATATTTTTTTGTTGGAGAATCGTGTTTTATATGTATAAATATATCTAATAATTAATTAACTTAGAGTTAATGTGATTCATGATCAACTGTAAACACGGTGGGTAAGGTTGTCCTGCGAGAAAACGTTCTGTGCTGGTGATTCGGTCCTGACTGGTGCTGGTGATCATTGAAAAAATGTAAACAAAGAAGAAAATGATGATTTTTGACGTTTTCTCCAATAAAAATGGAAGGAAACGGTTGAGATTTTTCAATTTTGTTTCTTATGGCGTTTATAGGCATTTTTACCATTCAAAAGTTGACCCTTTAAACTGTTTAATTAAGTGTAACACAAAAGTGCTCATTTCCAGAAAATCTTAAACTGTAAAAATAAAACAAAAATGCTCATGGAGTCCGCTTTCAATACCCAAATCCACACGACAAAATTATTTTGTGAAAAACCAGTGCAATCTAGTAAAATTTTGCATTTTCTTATATTATTCATGTCTTGATACTGTGCTGGTGGGTCCTGTCATTGTGCTGGTGGGTCCTGATATGGTGCTGGTGATTTTGGGTAAAAAGTTTGTCATATTTGAAACAAATGTTACAAAATCAATAAAGTGGGCTGATAATTGTATTCAATCGGATCTGTGACTCCTTTTTATACTTTTGTGCATCCATTATAAGCGTTTTCAAATAATCGTAACTTATATTACATAAATGGGCAACATATTCCGTCCAATATCAGATGGAAATTTATCTAATTAGAATAGTTTTATTTAAGATACCAAATGCCCTTGAATTGGTGATTCTCTACATAATATGTTAACTTTAACAGTTTTAAAAGGTGATTAAAGTAAAGCGACATTAATAAGAGGGGGACTTATATTGGCATTAAGGTTTGACTGGTTTATTTCAGTTAAATATACGAGGTAAGACGATCTAAGTATACGTACTGGTACCTCCAATTTCTTCCTTAATAAATACACTGTCTCCAATAAATTTCGACTGGATAAAACAAAAACCGACCTAGACATGCTCTTCATAAATGACTCATAAAAACTAACTAGAATGAAACAAGATGTGAACAATTGCATTCAAAGTATGACCTGCAACAATGAGCAAAAACCATAACGAATACTAGCTATAAAGATGTAAACGATAAAAAGTGAATATTTTCGGCTGATTTTAACTACAACTTCGAACAAAAAACAAATATGACAGAAAGCAACCATCGACAACCACTTGTTTAGAGCACTTTTGACAGGACTTAATATATAACAAAGAAGATGTGACATAATTGCCAATGGGACAACTCTCCACAAAAGACCAAAATGACACAAAAATTTTAAAACAACTATAGGTAACTGTACGGCCTTCAACAATGAACAAAGCTTATACCGCATAGTTATTAATATGTTTGTTTGCGCTCAACACACACCTCTTACCAAATCCTCCTCCTTTCTTCCTTCATTAATTCAGTGGTGAAACAACACAACAATTTATCACATAAAATAATTACATTAAGACACAAATCATTGAACAACGAATACTTGCATCTAGTGAAAGCTAGTTCAAAGCTGCATTTTCAACTAATAGATAAACCAAGTTCTCTTAGATAAAAATTTCATTCGTACCGATCATAAAATTTCGAAAAATTATGTTTTATACATGTTAAATGTTTGATAAAGCAATACTTTAAAAGTGTGCAGTGAATCTTGTACTCACAACAGTTATTGTCATGACTAATATGTATAAATCGGCATTTGAAAGATACCAAGAAGTGTTTTACATTTCAATTTAATGATCATGAAGGGATGGAGATTGCATGGAGGTTAACATAGGATAAGAAGAAATTGATAGTATTTTTTGGCGAAAGACTTTAAACCTTCGTTGCATTAAATTCTAAATAGTTTTCTTGTTGTCGTAAATTGGTTAAATTCTCAATAACTTTGTTGGAACGAATAAAGGTGACCTATAGTTGTTAAGTTCTGTGTCGTTTTTGTCTCTTTTGGAGAGTTGTCTCATTGGCAATCATAAGCACATCTTCTTTTTTATATTTAAATCAAGTTTTCATGGACTTTGATCCACTTTTTAGCTTCCACCCTGGCGAGTCATGTTAATTGTCGGTATGCTGTTGCACCCATCGCATCCTCTTCTAAAATAGTTTGCCCAATTCATACGTGACAAGATTATCATTCTAGTAACCAGTGTTACAAATGTATATATTGAACATAAGTTAATAAATTCAACAATACTATATATATTTTGTGTGTCATTTTGTTTAGGCAAAACAGAACTACAAAAACAAGAGAGATTTTTTTTAAATGTCATGATTACCTAATATTTGTGTTGAATGGAATCTGTATGGGTCAAAATCTCATATTGCTTATAAATGTTGCTGTACCAAGTTTCGTTACCTGATTTGAATTTTCTTAAAAGTGTAATTGGTAGATAGATATTGGCCTTTTGGATGTTTTTATTCGGTTAGTTTTGCTCTAACTGCTAGAAATTCTGCGATATTAATTAAAAACTCGAATACATTTTAACAAGCAGGGATGATGTATGTTGACGAATATTGTTTTTCCTACATTCACTCATTAAAAATCATCTGGACAGGTAACATTTAATCGAGTAACATCTTTTTGTGATTAGGACGCCAAGTCAATACATGTGTCTCACACGCCCCCTCGACACAGGTGAACCTATAGCGGAACGGGTTGATAACCAGTTATTTCAGACCAGTTTTGTAAAGTGTATAGATTTGGATTTTTACAGCGGTTGACAGTGAGGGCATTCCGGTGTATTGCTTTCGCCTAGATTTCCATTACGTTACTTTCGTTTTGGGTTTTTAACCGATCTATAAACATGTTGAATACATAGATATCATCAACATTCCTTATCGCTTGTTATAAATCCATTTCTTAATGAATACTCATCAAAAACTTTTTAAAGAAGATAAATTAATAATGTTTTGTTATACTTATGTATGTACATATAAATAAAAAATCATTAATATCTGGAACGGGGACCCAATTAATTGCCCCATTGAATCGCATTGAAAATCATAGTAAATAAATGGGGTCCTGTTCAATTAATAATATTGATAGCCACCTTGGGACTTCTGGTTCATGTGAGGCATTTGTTTGGAAGTGTCCAAGTACAAACTCAGTGCCTCGTGACCAGCATTCCGTTGCGAAATTTTGTTTTTATTGACAACAAGGTCAGTTTGTCTACTTCCGGGGAAGAATAAAGGCTAGAATTTAGGCAATTTACTCTGTGTCCTGACGCCAGAATACATTTAAATCAATCAAAATTTTTACAGAAATTCAAACTAGAAAGCCTACCCTTTCAAAGAAAACCTACATTTAGTTACAGAACTAGTGTAATAATAACACTACACAATTTTTATACAAATAACTAAATTAGTTAATGTCGATGCAATCCAATTCAAATTAGGTGTGAACTCAGTATGATTGTCAGGTAGTTTCAAACTGAAAGATACTTTTAAGGGAAGGGAAAGAAACGGATAAAACCATGTGTGTTACAAACACTGTTTATTCAAGTCAGAATCCTGGATCTCAATAGTACTTTCATAATGTCAAATAAAAACATGAATATGATAGTTACATACAATGCTACATGTATTTAATACGTATTAAATGACATTTATTTTAGTAATTGGTAATTAGGAAAAATCTGAAATTCAGGCGTAAATTGAGACAAACAATATCACTGAATGCAGTTTCTAGTCAAGTGACCAGCAAACATGGAAATATACCTTTTGAATGAAAGGAGAACTCTTACATTGAAAATGAATGATGTAAATCTAGATTCTAATAACAGCCGAAGGGAGCTCACATTCACAACAGTTAAAGCATTGCTGAATTAGTGAACAAAGCATTTTTCTCATTAACTTGAAAATCCACCTATTATAATGGAAAAAACCCGAATTTTAAGACATAAATTATAACATTCCTGATAAAAAGCGGTGCCGAGCATGCATGTAATATGCTTGAAACATATTCAAAGAATAAAGTTTTATAACTTCCTAATGTCATTTCCAAAATTTATCAAAACCTAAATCTTACTGTGGATTCCTATATTTTTCGTGGATGTCAATTCTCCTGGATTGTTGAAAACTTGCATATTCATCGATAGTTGAATTTGTGGTTTCAACAATCCAGACAGACAAATAGCAATAAGGTGTTTAGGAAAACATGACCTAAAACCTCCTTCATATAAGACAAAAATACATGGGAATTCATACTGAATGGTCAAATGTGTTCAATATGAAAATTGCAGTTAAGATGGTAAAATCACAAATCAGCCGTTACTGTAAATGAACTATGACTTTTGAGCAAATTTAAAGGGAAATGACAGGGAAGGGGAGCAAATGCCCTTTCATTTGGTATGCAGGTTTCAAAAATAGAGGGAGAATAAGAGGGAAAGTTGAGTCATCTTTTTAGACTTTAGTTAAACTGAGACTACTATAATGTGTTATAATAGTAGTCTCAGAGTTAAATAATGACTTATGAAGTTATGTAGACTTACCTTCTAATTAAAAAAAAAAACCCCACAATACTCAGAACTATGTCTAATTCACTTTGACTACTGATATGCAAACCTAAAAACAGAAAAATTTCATAAAATAGTAATTGAAAGATTCATAACCCTTTGAAAGGATAATTCAGACACGTGTTACACGGGGAGCATGTTTGTTTACAAATAATAATGTCACGTGATCGCGCAGACCTCACATGTTGCATCGCCCTTTAATACAATCCACTAATACATAACCCATTATCATGCAAACATGCAACGTGAATGTGATTGGTTATCAAATAATATAGAAATAATGCATGTACAGTTTATGAAGAAATTAGTTAATGAAATAGTTCGATTTTCACTTTTGACACGAATAGGTCGGGTTGACATTTTTGTCATCGGGGATAATATTGAGATAAATGGGATAAAACTGACCGTCAAAAAGGTCTAGAAAAGCACATCAGTAGAACCTTAACATTAATAAGTAATACTTACCAAAATTTCTCTAATTAATAAACTATATAACTGAAATTTCACAAAGATAACGGTAAATAATTTTGATGGTGGTGGTGATGCTGGTTAAATTGGCGCGAAATAATATTCTTACTCCTATTGCTTTACGTAAAAAAAAATGTATAGAATTGAATTTGACTAAAGTTGAGCATAAAAAAACGTGAATATGCAAAAGCCTGGTAATATATTATTGATAAAGTGTGTATAAATTTCCGTAAACGAATTTACCCGTATACTTCACTAAGAATTACATTTGAGCGCAAGGAAATCTAATTGTGAATCGGTTTATATAACCCCGGTTGAACTCAGGGTCGTATTGACGGAATTTTTCGCGTTGCTTTTAAATCATTGAGGCCATCTATTTTTATTACGGGTTTCCACATCTTTAAATCGGAATTATAGAAAAAATGGAATGTTGTTAGCAGAATCAAAACAGAAATGATGAACACTGCAACATTTTCAGCAAAACATAAATAGGATGGAGGATCTGTGTATTCACATTATTTGTAAAACTCTCCTTATTCCTGTGAAGCGTGTGCTTTACATCGAGGCTTTCTATGCTTATCATCGACGACACAGTACTTCAACCAATCAGACAACGTTTATTTGGGGCATTCGACCTATTTTAACTCAGATTTTGGAATTTTTTAATCGAAATTATAGAAAAATGGAATGTTGTTTGTACATATAAAATAGAAAAAGATGAATACTATTAGCTAAAGCAAGTTTGGATGTGGTTCTGTGTATTTACATTGTTTGTACAACTCTCCTTACTGATGCCATATTTTGGAATTTCCGTGACCTAAATGGTTCGCGAAAATTGATATTTTTATATATAGTATAGTAATAAATAACAATAAGCCAGAGTATACTGAGTTGTATCACTACAATATAATAGTCATTACGATGAGGTTGAATTACCTGTCATCAATTTAGCATCCACTCACGAACTTGTCAATGAAAAACAAAATATATATATATATACACAATCTCACTTTCAGGTATAGAGATGTGATTTTTTTTCTTAGACAAGTGGTTGTCGGACCATCCACAAGAACATGCGGTCATCCGATGTTCAGTAATTCTGTTCTTTGATTTTAAACTGTTATGGCTTTAAAAAGTTAAAGGTAGGTGTATAATTTAGCTTTTTTTGCATCTTATATACTTGTATAATTATACTCAATTGGTTGTATGAAGCTACGAGATATTCAAATTTTGAAATGAAAAAGCAGATTTACCAAAACTTCAAAACTTATTTCTATAGGTGCAAACAAGTATAAATTCAACTGGAAAAAAAAGTACACGAAAAGATGAAATATTGATCTTAATTTGCATCTCCAACACCCCCCATCCGGCAACAGTTTTATTTTTTGGTAGAGGGGGTCTAAAAATGGGCAATTATCTTATCGCATTTTACTTTCAAGGCGTGTTTGAGTTGATTGTATTGTCCTGAAAACATACAAATGAAGAAAAAAAAAAACATGTTTGATATATCTGACTTTTATAAAATTCATATTAAGGCTACATGTTGATATTTTAATACATGTACTAAGCATTAATGCTGAACGGGTCGTTGTCGACCTGGGTACTCCATCAACGTACCCTGGGTACTTTTACTTTCAATGATGGTACCCTGGGTACCGTGTTTTGGATGAATGGTACCAATAGGGTACGTTTCCGTCGATAATCGTACCCAGCTTCGTACCGATTTGAGTCTTGAAATTTATCGCGAGATTTCTTAGGAGTTCCGAATAGTCGGATGTTGGTGGTTAGCCCGTGGGTTGATTTTTAATTATATTCTACACTTGTAAACAACAAATGGACGATGGATTTGATTCGGGGTTACAATGATTCAGAAACAGAATCAGATGAGAACGAACATGATCAATTTCTCCGAACCTTCCATGTTGCTGTTGGTGGCAATGAGTTAGAAAACAGTTTGACAAGTCATCAGTTGTTGAAGGAAATTGACTTGGTCAGGTACAAACGTGATATAAAGAAGAAGTACATCACACCTAAAGAGGATGATTGTAGTTAGTTATCAAAAGTACCAGGATTATAAATTTATACGCCAGACGCGCGTTTCGTCTACATAAGACTCATCAGTGACGCTCAGATCAAAATAGTTAAAAAGCCAAATAAATACAAAGTTGAAGAGCATTGAGGACCCAAAATTCCAAAAAGTTGTGCCAAATACGGCTAAGGTAATCTACTCCTGGGGTAAGAAAATCCTTAGTTTTTCGAAAAATTTCAAAGTTTTGTAAACAGAAAATTTATAAAAATGACCATATAATTGATATTCATGTCAACACCGAAGTGCTGACTACTGGGCTGGTGATACCCTCGGGGACGAAACGTCCACCAGCAGTGGCATCGACCCAGTGGTGTAAATAGTTATCAAAAGTACCAGGATTATAAATTTATACGCCAGACGCGCGTTTCGTCTACATAAGACTCATCAGTGACGCTCAGATCAAAATAGTTAAAAAGCCAAATAAATACAAAGTTGAAGAGCATTGAGGACCCAAAATTCCAAAAAGTTGTGCCAAATACGGCTAAGGTAATCTACTCCTGGGGTAAGAAAATCCTTAGTTTTTCGAAAAATTTCAAAGTTTTGTAAACAGAAAATTTATAAAAATGACCATATAATTGATATTCATGTCAACACCGAAGTGCTGACTACTGGGCTGGTGATACCCTCGGGGACGAAACGTCCACCAGCAGTGGCATCGACCCAGTGGTGTAAATAGTTATCAAAAGTACCAGGATTATAAATTTATACGCCAGACGCGCGTTTCGTCTACATAAGACTCATCAGTGACGCTCAGATCAAAATAGTTAAAAAGCCAAATAAATACAAAGTTGAAGAGCATTGAGGACCCAAAATTCCAAAAAGTTGTGCCAAATACGGCTAAGGTAATCTACTCCTGGGGTAAGAAAATCCTTAGTTTTTCGAAAAATTTCAAAGTTTTGTAAACAGAAAATTTATAAAAATGACCATATAATTGATATTCATGTCAACACCGAAGTGCTGACTACTGGGCTGGTGATACCCTCGGGGACGAAACGTCCACCAGCAGTGGCATCGACCCAGTGGTGTAAATAGTTATCAAAAGTACCAGGATTATAAATTTATACGCCAGACGCGCGTTTCGTCTACATAAGACTCATCAGTGACGCTCAGATCAAAATAGTTAAAAAGCCAAATAAATACAAAGTTGAAGAGCATTGAGGACCCAAAATTCCAAAAAGTTGTGCCAAATACGGCTAAGGTAATCTACTCCTGGGGTAAGAAAATCCTTAGTTTTTCGAAAAATTTCAAAGTTTTGTAAACAGAAAATTTATAAAAATGACCATATAATTGATATTCATGTCAACACCGAAGTGCTGACTACTGGGCTGGTGATACCCTCGGGGACGAAACGTCGCAATGTTGAACGTTTTTCATTTAAGATCAATCGAAACAACCATGAAATCGTTGCAACACGGAATAGATATTCCGACATGTTTATTTTAACTGAAGAAGGGAAAGAAAAACAAAGGTTAATCAAAGCTGGTTTGGATAAAGATTCTGTTGCTGTGTATTGGACCATTTATTGCTCTGGTAAAGGAACTTGCAAACGTGTTTGCGGTGGAATTGGGACATGTGATGAAGGTATGATATGACCAAGGATAGATAAGAAACAAGCCTCAAAGCAACCAAGGCTTGTTTTTTTTAAATATTTTTAACCTGACATTGAAGAAAAAAAATAATTTGGTGAGGATAGGGTAAAATATAAAAAAAATACTCTAATGTAAAAATTGAAAAAACAAAAGATTTTCTTGTTTAACTTTCCGCGCCATTTTGCATCATCAACAACATCAGCAACATCCAGAGATGTTCCGATAGAAATCACGTGGTTTTAAGACGAGAGTTGGGTACGTTTAATACTCCGCGGTACCATGACGCATTTTATTTCAAACGAGGGTACGTGTATGACAAAACACGGTACCCAGGGTACCATCATTGAAAGTAAAAGTACCCAGGGTACGTTGATGGAGTACCCAGGTCGACAACGACCCGTTCAGCAGAATGCTGAGTATCAAAAAATGAAATAAATGCATGAAGTGAAATACATCAGTAACGAGTCGTTACAACAGAGAGGGTGTGTTTGGCACACAAAACTTCGTGAAATTAAAAAAAAAAGTGTGTTTCTTAGTCTGGTATTTTTTTTCTGTTCACTCAATCTTCACTCATTTTCAATTGAAATTAAGGCATATTTTTCTTTTTATTCATGAAATATATTTAGATATAGAAAAGTAGGACACATCATTCACCCCCCTTAATTCTTTGTTAAAAATCAATGACAACAGGCTTTATTTTGAAAACTTCAAAAATATTATTTCTGTTAGTGTTATCTCGTCTTCATTCTCTGACAAATTCTAGTCTGGCCTTCCATTGACTAGTGAAATATTTTAAAGCGTTCTATCGAACTTTCATAAAAAAAAAATACATCTGTACAGACAAAACATATATATGTTGAAAAAATGTTAAAAATACAGCAAGTGATGCTTAATAGCTATTAGATACATTTTTCTTTAAAAGTACAACTTTTGAATCTTACAGGGAAACTCCCTTCCACTCTCGAAAAATGTAAATACGGTAAAATTATCATCTGCAGCAATAAAATCGTTCTTGAACTTCTGCATCAAATTATTTTTTATTATCAATTTTTGAATTTCAAAACCCCGCAATTACTATATTCATCCTTTAAGTCAGAACTTTCACTGTGACCTCCCTCTTCCTACCCCCTCCCCCCCCCCCCCAAAAAAAAACCGCAATTACTATAATCATCCTTTAAGTCAGCACTAAATTGTTTACAAATCTGATTTTAGCTGCTGAAGACACATGATTCTGACGCGCAGAAACAAGGCTGAGTTTTATTTGGTTGAATAAAAAGAAAAGTATCTACAGTATCGTACAAATTTGTCAGAGAAACAATACTCAGGATGCTTAATATAACATTGCATTTATTATCTAAACTCATCTAAGAAGTGTTCAGGCTCAGCTGAATCTGATTATTTGCCTTGATCAACTTTGTTTGTGTCTGATTCTTACAAAACATGTTAAAATCCCGAAACATTTTAGCGCCCGGCCCAAGTCAGGGGACTCTTGGCTTTGTTAGTCTTGTATGGGATTTTTTCCGACGTAGTCGATATAGTTTCGGTTTGTGCCCTTTGAACTTAAGGACGCTTAACTAGGCAACAGAATACGCATGCTCGAAAATCTTTTCTTTGATTGGACAAAATGCTGTCATGGTGGGTGATTTGGTTGTGTTTGAAAAAACGTGTCGTTAATTATATCGTGATGGAAAGCAAGTGAAAAACTATAAATATTTGACTAGATCTTACAAAGATTTATATTTTTATTAAAATAATTGTTTCTCCAATAGCTCTTTGCATCCGTGACAGCTGTTTATTCGGGACAATTATATAACTTTTAATGTAAACTTTGTTGTACGAACGAACATGACTTTTAGAACGCACCTACGCATGTGAGATTTCCGCGGGGTTTTGGTGAATGTAAACAGAAAGCTACGAGGACCGAGAATACTGAACACAAACAGAGAAAACGTTATTTAAATGGTATCTTTCTGCTTTTGAAGGTTATCGAAATGATAGTTTTAAACATATACTCAAATTTAAATACGTCGGATATCTTTTTTAAAGATAGTTCTTTTTTTTAATATTTTAGTTCATTAATATATTGATAACCGATAACAGCTTTTAAATCATCTTCTATAAGAAAATAGAAAATAGTAAATTCAAAAATAATGGGTAATTTTTTTCATAATAAAAGTAAACAGATTCACAACAATGTCAATTTTAAGAAAACAGATAACAGCTAATTAGTCAATTACAGTTAAACATCAATGATCTTGAATATTTGCCACTTTTGACTAAAATATAAAGGCACAGAACCAGGACATTGGAGCACAGAACTAGGACCGTTTTTCCCCAGCCCATCAACTGGAAAAAGAATTTCAAGTTACTGATGGATGCAGTTGAGGACTATGCAAGAAAATGGGTAAAGCGCGAACCAGACGAACCCGAACTGGACACTTTGTCTGAATGGATCAAAGCTATTCGATCATGCATTCAGAGGCGCATACAAAAACTACGATGTAATATGAGTACTAGAGTTTCTAACCCTTTCAAGAATCCGGAGGTTGTGGATGCTTTATCCTCTTTGCATGACAAATATGTCGTTGTTCCGGCAGATAAAGCCTCCAATAATATCGTCTTCATATGTAAAAAACATTATTTGCAATGTCTCACTACAGAGCTTGGAATTGATAAAACTACTGGTAATCCTACATATTCTTTAACATCATTTACCAGGGATGAAATTTTACAAAATCATAAATCTGTCCTTCTTTCTTTTGGTATCAGCATCAAAGAAAACGAAGAAAACTTGCCCTCATTATACTGGATACCTAAATTACACAAAACTCCATATAAAGAACGATACATAGCTGGGTCTTCAAAATGTTCGACTAAACACCTTTCTAAAGTATTGACTACTATTCTTTCTACAGTTAAAGATGGGCTGCAAAAATATTGTGAGGAGATATACTCTACCAGTGGTGTTAACCAGATGTGGATTCTCAAAAATTCGAAAGATCTACTGCTTAACCTTCGATCACAATCTTTGCAATTTTGCAGCAACATAAAAACTTTTGATTTTTCTACGCTATATACTACTATTCCCCATGCTCAGTTGAAAGATCGACTTCACCATCTCATAAAACAGAGCTTTTTCTATAAAAATGGGAATCGTAGATACAAATTTCTTGTTTTGGGATACAATAATTCATATTTTGTAAAAAATCACACTGAATCTTCCAGAAAATATACTGAAGATGATATTATTAAAATGCTGGACTTTTTGATCGACAATATATTTGTTGAGTTTGGAGGATTTATATTTCAACAGACAGTCGGTATTCCAATGGGTACTAATTGTGCACCCCTGCTGGCTGATTTGTTTTTGTATTCGTATGAAGCAGAATTTATTCAGAACCTTCTAAAAGACAAAAAGAAAAAGCACCTTGCGAAATTCTTTAATTTTACTTTCCGATATATTGATGATGTTTTATCATTGAACAACCCATACTTCAGCCAATACTTACATCTCATATATCCTAGTGAACTTGAAATTAAGGATACTACTGATACTAGAAGGACTGCTTCATACCTTGATCTTTTCCTCAATATTGACGTAGATGGACGACTTCACACGAAAATCTATGATAAACGGGACGATTTCAACTTCCCAATTATCAATTTCCCATTTCTTAGCAGTAACATACCCTCTGCCCCTTCGTATGGTGTTTACATATCACAATTGATACGTTATTCACGTGCTTGTTCACACTATACGGACTTCATATACAGGAGTGTGCTCCTTACGCAGAAACTGCTCCAACAAAGTTATGAGGAGGACAGATTAAAATTGACACTCCGTAAATTTTATGGACACCATCACGAATTGGTGGATCCATATGATGTCTCTTTAACCAAACTAGCTAAGGACATTTTTACCACATGGTAGATTGTGGTTTGTCATTATGTCGTCTAATCTTTTAATTACCAAACGTGACTTATTCCCGATTGTGACTTTTTTGCTGAATGTGAATTCGTATTACTATAAGACGTGTTTCTGTACTTGTTTATCCCAAATTCATGTATTTAGTTTACATGTTTAATGTTATATTTGTAATTCTCATTTTGTCAAAATGTGTTGATGTCTTTTTATTATATTTAGGTGTTACGGATGGAAAAATTAATCACCGCCTTTATTTATTATATTTAATTTCGTACGATTAATTACGTTTGAAGTTGGATTCATAACAAACTTGACATATATATATTACAGTTAATTGCTATTAATAAGTATTGCAATATGCATTTTGTTTTAATAAATTATCAGTATTTAGTTCTAATATAATCTTAAAGCAATCCTAATTCTATCTCACTTTTGAATAATAGTTTTTCATGTGTGACGTCATGCTGTTTCTAAATTTCATAAATTCAAATGTGGCATAACGTTTGCCTTTTCACCATCGTATGTGACGTCATTTTTTTAATTGCGTTGACGCCTGGATTGATTCGGGTGTGTCTATGCTGCATCATGTATTCGGGTTTAGTTTTCTGTAATAAGTTAATACTTCAGTTTCATTATGAATATATCTTTCACATTCATTTGTTAAAATTTACTGTTTGCAATAGCATGAATCGTTCTATATAAAAGTGTTCTTATCCCGGGCATAAAAACAATGCCGTATTTGGTAAAACCTTTTCAACTTTTGATCTTCAGTGCTGTACAACTTTGTACTTTTTTCACTTTCGATCTTTTATATCTGGGCGTTATGTATTCGGGTTTAGTTTTCTGTAATTAGTTAATACTTCAGTTTCATTGTCATGATTATGTATATCTCTTTCATATTCATTTGATAAAATTTACTGTTTGCTATAGCATGAATTGTTCTATATAATACGAATGTTCTTATCCCGGGCATACAAACAATGCCGTATTTGGCAAAACCTTTTCAACTTTTGATCTTCAGTGCTGTACAACTTTGTACTTTTTTCACTTTCGATCTTTTATATCTGGGCGTCACTGTTGAGTCTTGTGTGGACAAGACGCGTTTTTGGCGTATTGAATTTTAAACTTGATGCTTTTGTTGTCTTTTAATCATGCTTTTCTTTGTCTAATGTGGTCTCCTTTTTGTTTGTATTGTAGTCCTGTAATATTGTGTTGTCATTTCAATGTTATATTTAACTTTGCCATTAAAGTGCGAGGTTTGGCATGCCATAAAACCAGGTTCAACCCACCACTTTTATTCCCCTTTAAAAGTGTCCTGTACCAAGTCAGGAAGATGGCCATTGTTATAATATTGTTCGTTTCTGTGTGTGTTGCATTTTAACGTTGAGTCGTTTGTGTTTTCTCTTATTTTTTAGATAAGACGTGGCACGGTACTTATCTATCCCAAATTCTTGTATTTGGTTTTGATGTTATATTTGTTATTCTCGTGGTGTTTTGTCTGTTGCTTGGTCCGTTTCTGTGTGTGTTGCGTTTCGGTGTTGTGTCGTTGTTCTCTTATATTTAATGCGTTTCCCTCGGTTTTAGTTTGTTACCCCGATTTTGTTTTTTGTCCATGGATTTATGAGTTTTGAACAGCGGTATACTACTGTTGCCTTTATTTCTAATCACCAGCACGGCGTCAGGACAGTTTCGTTTCGCGAACTTGCACGACTTTTGCAATAAAGCATTGTTGTAATATTCTTTGCATATGGTACTTATGACGTATCAGAGAAAAAAATAAGCAACAAAACTGTTGTTTTACTGCCGTTCTGATACAATGTAAACAAACCCACCAGCACAGAATCAGGACCCACCAGCACCCGTCAGGACCGAATCACCAGCACAAAACGTTCTCTCGTAGCATAACCTTACCCACCGTGTGTAAAGTTCTTCATTTCTCGTAAAACAAATGTAAAGTTTAAATGTTTCTTTTCCAACTGATTTGATGGCCATCGCAATTTTTAAAGTACAAGAGAAACTAGTGACATTAAAAATGTCATTAAAGAACAAGATTTTGGTTTAGTGGGACACACTAATGACGTGAATAATCTCCATAAAATGCAGTAAAATCCCTATGCTACACAAAATTTCAAAGTGAAAGAAGAGGAAAAAGTAAAGAAAAGTGATATAAATTCTTACTCAGATGCTGAAAAACGTATCCCTTCTTTCCAAAAGGCGTGTTTTTTTTTATAAAGTAAGTATTTTTTTTACAGTGGTACAACATCTGCATACAATTTACCATGATGGTAACAGGAGCTCTGTAAAGCTCTTAAATCGACTTGAATTTTAAACGCAAATAACAACCATAAGCACACAGTACAAAGTACAGCACACATATTTATAAAACAATTGCATAACATGACAGACAAAAACGTACCAAAGCAAGCAAACGCATCTTACGAAATAGCTGACACAGAGACAAAAAAAAATAAAGCAAAATACTGAATTCCAAGTTAAATTCAAATGGAAGAAATCCATAAAAACTGACATAATCAAAACAACTAAATGGATGGAAAAAAAGTCCTATTCCTGACTTGGTACAGGCATTTCCCGAAAAAAAAGCAGGGTTTAATCTGGTTTTATAGTTAGCTCAACCTCTCACTTACATGATAGTTTTGTTATATTAACACATTTTGATGAGCAAATCAAAAAGACGTTATAGGTCAAAGTTACAATAATTTGGACCTAGCAGCTGAAACTATGTTACTATACATCACATACATAAAATACTACTGTCGAAACAAACACACATATATAAATCTAACAAACACACATATATAAATCTAACAAAGACGTCAACAAAAAAGTTTTTGCAGTTTATAGTAAATTTGATATAGACAGCGACCAAAAAGATTGTGTACTTTATAGTACACACTTTATCGTCAATGTTCAAATTAAGTAAAATATAAAGACGTTGGTAAGCAATATGAAAACAACAGTGTAAAAACTCTTGCTTCCGAATCGCTCATCTCCACCTACAATGTACCTGCACTAGGACACGGCCGACACTCGGCTAACCGAGAAATTGGTCGGTTAATCTATATTGAGTATGCGGCTATATGGGCGATTGGTCTGTTAATCGGGTTGGTTATACGTCTGTTAAGAGTAAAACGCTTAATTTAATGTTTAACTCTATTAAATATAAAGATTTTTGACATGTTATAAGAACCAAATCAAAAAAAGAAAAGTGTCTGACAAAATGATATCTATCATAGAACATTTTGCACTTGTAAAAACATTTCTTAGTCTGCGCAGTTTTCAGTAAAACTCAAAGGCGTCGCGCAAGTATGTAGTATTTATGCTTATACGCATAGCAATTTTTTTGATAAAAGGCGAAACATACAAATTTAGATATTATTTAAAGGACAAAAAATAGTACTGTGGTTCTAAAAAATAAATTGACATTAGTTAATATTTCATTATTGTAAAATAACGTGAATAATACCACGTTTTAGTGAAAATTATGGAAATAAAGTCTGTTAATGGGTTGGACAATTGAAATTGTGTCAGTTAAGAGTTATTTAGCCACGACAATAATTTTGCTACCTTTATATTCCCCCCTTGAAAAATTAAGAATGAGATGTTCCTGAGTAAACAAAAATGACAATACGGTGCCACAGTATCCTAGAAAGAGCATTTTTATATTGGCTTTCTTTGCATTGTATTGAAGGGTGTGTCAATTCAATATAGCGTGATATGGATTGGCCTATGGAATATGCATGAATATTTTATTGACGTTTTCAATCAGCCTTAACTTTTGTGTCTGTTCAAAGTAGCACGTTCTCAATTCCGACTGAAAGTGTCTTTCTAATACAACACAGGGTACATATAACGTGTTCTCGTTCACATATGAACATGATATTTGTCACTGGACGTTAAACCCTAATTCGTCAGCATCATCCAATTAGTTCTTTTTTTTATTACTTAATCATATGTTGTTTACAAATCACTCTAAAGAAGTAAACGGAAAGTAGCGAATGCAGCTACATTTGGTTATTTTAAGTTTTAATTCATTTTATTCCGTTTAGTTCCTTTTACATAAGTGCAGAGGAGAACTACAGTTGTCTATGGTTGCCGGTGAAGTCCATTTCGCGTTTTTGCGATTTCGCCTTTCATATTATATAGGGCGAAAACGCGAAATCGCGAAGTCGAAAACGAGAAATTGGTTTCGCGTTTTCACGTTTTCGACTTCGCAATTTCGCGTTTTCGCCCTATAGAATATGTAAGGCGAAAACGATAAAGCGCTAAAACGCAAAATGGCATTAACCTGCCACCATAGTTGTCAGCATGTAAACTTCTAGAATTTGTCACCAATATAAGTACATCGCAATCCGTTACTGTTTCAACAGCCATCGGTGTTTCATGTGTGTATTCTTAAACAAGTATTATTTTTCTCTCGTTTTTAGCAATGTATCACTCTCTACTGTCCTTATATATTATTCTATATTCTGAGTTTCCATCCAGATTCCTGTGTATACCATGAGGGTCCGGATTGGGGGTATTGTTTATTTCTGTATTCTTTAAATTGTATATGTCATTTTTTTCCACATTTTATTTATCTTACTCATTATTCTTTCTTTATTTTTCATATTTTGTCATCCCAATATATTTTACTTACTGATCTTTAGTTACATTACGAAGTTTATCTCTGATTTATGTACTGGTTACCAATGTAGATGACAAATTTGTGTCATTCATGACAATTAAACAGAATCAACATGCGATCAATCTTGGATGAAATTAATATTATTTTAAAATTACACTTTTTGAAACCATTGTTATCAATTTTCAATTTCATGAGTTGTTTCCGTATATGTTATGTTTCATTGCTCATGTGTTGTTTTCGTATATTTTAGCCGCTCGTCTTGAGCCTACTCATTTGATCCGATAACACCCCATATAGCAATAAAGTTATACTTTTATTGCCATTCATAACTCTTAACAGACCAATTAACAGACCGGGTTTTATACATCCGACCCATTAACAGACCAGGTTTTAAATAAAGATTGATTTATGTCACCAAAATACAGATTTTCGTGTAGATTTTTCACACAATGATATCAATGTGGTTAACAAACATAATGCCTTTTTTTTCGATGTTCAAAATATTAAATGCAAGTAAATTTAACCAATGTGTCATTTTGTGTACATTTTATGTGTGTAAAATGTGTATAAATTTATTGATGAGTAACCCGCCTTTTCATTTTATAGATCGTACATCGAAGCTAGAAAAATAATAATTACACCACTGAATTCAGTATATTGAATTGTTTTGTTAGACATGAATACTTTTTATGATGAAAATATATTTAGAAAGTTATACAATGAAACATGCTGAACTTTCAATGATTTTCTCGATAACACCTGATTAACAGACTTTAGCCAACCCGATTAACAGACCAACCGCCGATATAGCCGCATACTCAATATAGATTAACCGACCAATCTCTCGGTTAGCCGAGTGTCGGCCGTGTAGGAACGGCCAAAGTCCAAACCCGTTTAATAACTTGATGGATGCAATCACATGGAAAAACATTCAGTATCACCTTAATACACGAAATACACGATGGTCTTAAAGTATAGGATCTAGGTGTTGACGTTGTTTGGCATCTTTTAAAATAACTTTAAATAATTTGTTTTTATAAATATCACTTTTTCTGTTTAGTGTGTTTTGATGGTATCCGTTTGACTTGGCTCTTTGATTGCACATTCCGTCACCGTGTTATTGTACTATGATAATTTTTGAATTCTTGTCGTTCATTTTTTTTATATCCTTTGCTACATGGCTTTTTGTGTTTCTATGTTATATATGACGTTGCTCTGTACTTATAGAGCCCGTCATTGTGTTATTTTATATGATTTCATGTGTATTCTTGTCTTTTATTTTTGCTAATATGATTTGTCTATATGCCTTTTAGTGTTCTTTGGTACATATGACGTGGCTCTGTACTTATACAACCCGTCATTGTGTTTTTGTTCTATGTTAATTTTTGTGTTCTTGTCCTTCATTTTTGCTATCAAGGTTTGTCTATATGGTTTTTGTGTTTCTATGTTACATGTGACGTAACTCTGTACTTGACATCCCGTCATTGTGTGATTATTCTATGATAATTATTGTATTCTTGTCATTCGTTTTTTCTAACATGATTTGTCTGTACGACCTTTTTTACTCTTTGTTACATGTGACCTGGCTCTATACTTATACATTCCGTAATTGTGTTATTGTGGCATGATAAATGTTTGTTTACATATTTGTTTATTTATATAGTGATTAGGATGAATCGATAGCACAATTTTGACGGCTGTACCCTACTTTTTTTTACCTTTTTACCTTTTTAATATGTCTGTTTTGTTTACACATCGTTTTCAATATAATGGAATTTTATGTGACTATCATACAAGTTAAAGGTTAAGCTAGCTATAACACATAAGAAAAAGCTGTACCAAGGCAGGAATATGACAGTTGTTGTCCATTCGTTTGATGTGTTTTATCATTTAATTTTGACATTTGATTAGGGACTTGGATTTTCCTCGCAGTTCAGTATTTTTGTGATTTTACTTTTTAAGAGTCGTACGAAAAAAAGGAAATTATCAGCACGCACAAAAACAAACTGTCGAGTAAATTAAAAAAAACCAAAAACTTCAGCACCTATAATTCTTAAATGGAAACCATCCTGTTTTATCTGTGGAGTAGACACTGCATATTCAGTGGCGGATCCAGAACTTTTCCTAAAAGGGGGGGGGGGGGGGGGGGGGGGGGGGGGCTGCTCCAGTCATGCTTCAATGATTCCCTATATAATCAACCAAATTTTTCCCACGAAAGGCCCGCCCCCCCCCTGGATCCGCCTATGATATTTATCTATCATTATATCTTGGTATGCTACTTTCCGATGAACATTTCGAAAGAAAGGACGAGACGCTCTTTGACAAAACGCTGGCTCATCAATTAAAAGCACCATTAAACAATTAAAAGAGGAGCAAACAATAATAAAAACACTGGTGGCTAGAAGTCTAACTATGAGACAGTAAAGTGATTGTATACACGAGCTACAGAAACAGTTGAATGAAGAACACCATATAAAAAATTAAATGTTTATACTGGCCAAATGTTTTGGGAGACTCGGTGAATGATTTAGCAGGAAGTTCCATAGCTTTGCTGTCTATTAGCTAAAGCTCACAGGCAGCTTTGTATTTAGCGCAACATAAAGAAAATTAAACCGCAAGAACAAGCGTTTATATTAATTTACAATAACTATAACAACACAGTAATTGTTCGTTTGTGTTGTAACAGTTATTGTAAATTAATTTAATCGCTCGTTCTTGCGGTTCAATTTTGTTTGTGTTGCGCTCGCTACAAAACTACCGTGTTAGTGCACAGTATCATAGATTTGATATGGCGAATAAGTTATAAATGGTAATTTTTGCTAGTTTCTTTTTTCTACCAATTAATAATATGTCTGCTTTTTTTTTATATATATGTTCGAAGTGTTTTGGCAAAAGTTCAGATTAAAATCAATGGTCACTCAAAGTAGCTTAACCTAATGATCACCTTTGGTAGTGCATTAATTTAAGTTGATTGATTGATTGTTAAATACTCAACGTCCAGTGGCAAATATTTCATGCATGTTCATGACAATAACAAATTAAAACATTGCAAAAAACAATATCTAGGTCCTGGGATAGAGGCCATCCGGAATGAAGATCGAGTAGTTGGATTGCCACTTGCATATTGGATAGGAAATGAAGCCTTGCAACAGACCACCTACGGACCCCTCAAAGATTTGTTGCAATGGTTCATTACGACACTCTCTTTACACGAGACTTCGGAATTAAACGTACCTGAAAGGACGTGGCTGTGTACTTGTACATCCCCCAACCCAAGGGGACGTTACACTTTGGCAAGCTAAAGACTTTTACTACCGGTCTGAAAAAGACCTAAGTGATCATATTTCTAATCTCCAGTCACTTTAGCACTTTAGGGGCAATTTAAATTGAAGGCAATGGTGTTTGTATGTGTTGTTATATATTATCAATTTCTACGGCTTGTAATTTTTAGCCTAGGCATGTATTTTGTTTAAAAAGCCTTAACATTAGAGAGCCCAACAGTGACTGTCTTACTTCAATGTTTAATTACTGAGTCCAAAGAAGGGCCATATTTTGGAATGGATATTGTCATAAGCATAATGATACAAGTCACAGTGTTTTTTTTACAAAAAGAATAATATCGTTGATAAAAATGTTTAATAAGACAGGACCTAGTATAGAACCCTGTGGTACACCTTTATTTATATCAAGCATTTCATTAATACTTAACGTTTGACCAATCTTGACACATTGTTTTCTACGAGTCAGATAGCCATTGAATACATTTATATTAGATGCACTTAAACCATTGTGTTTCAGCACAGTAAGTATTAAGTCATGAGGCAAGCAATCAAAAGCTTATCCACCAATATTGCTGCCAGGTATTTATCATTGTATAGGGCCTTTCCAGTCTTCGATTGATAATTATGTTTAATAAAGTCGACTTAATAAAGTCAAAACATAATCTAAATTACAGGGAAAAAATGAATTAAAAACCTTAAAATGACGCCAAAGTCTCACTAGCTGTCTAAAAACAAACAATTCAATTGAAGGAGCACACTCGCGTGCTTGTAACTATTCTTTGCAAAAATAATGTTTTATGAAGTGAGTCTAGTAAAAAACTAGAGTAGACAAAGACAATTTACAAATCAGTCATTGGGTTTATTTCTTTAGTTTTAGCAGTGTAGAAATACGTGGAGCTTTTTTCGAAACATTTATTTCATTTGTTTAAGTTTTTTTTTATTATGACAATTCTTGACAATTTTTTATGATTGCTACATTGATTATCAATACCTGGATTCTTTCCATCGATAACAATGTTGTTATTACTATGTTCTTGATTACCATAAAAAAAGTTTTTAAAGATCTCGCATATTTCCCCCCGATTGTTCTTTATAGCCATGTCTCTTGTAAAATGATGTTTTTGTTATTGGCGCACCCTTTGTTTGTAAGAAATAGTTTAACTCTAAGTCAGATATCTGTTTTGTCTTAGGGTCACTTGTACATCTTTCAATAACGAAAGTGTTTACAATTTTTTTTTTTTTAATTTGGTTACAAATAAAATTAAGAATCGAAATGTGGAATGTGTCAAAAGTGACAACAACCCGACCATAGGGCAGACAAATTTCTTTAAGCTTTATACGCTTTCCAGTTTGTTTTAGCGTTAACCTGTTGTATATCATTCTGTTTTTATACAAACTAATAATTCTTTATTCATATATGATATATGTCCTGGCAACATTTTCCTGTTTTTTGGTAGGTGCGTGTTCGTTTGCTACCTGAACAAGGATTTTACTAAAATGTCCATAATAAACTGCTGCAGTGCTTTAATCATCATTACATCTATCAGTATCTTAAGCTACACCTTGCCGATTATTAAAACAAATTCTGCTCGTTAAAGTTTTTAAATTTCTACAATTATTTAAAATTCTTATATGACGTGCTTCATTCGCTATGTGAATAAACCCATACTCTTAATCCAATAAAATTTGTTTGCACGTGCGTATATTGACTATACTGCAAAAAAATGAATGTTATCAAATTGGCATGCATTTAATATATTTTTTACTTAAAACACTTGAGTCTTCCAAACTCTTTTAAATGATGCACATGTTGTTAATAATTCATTTATTATGACTTACGTGTTGCAATTCGAAATTGACATATTTGACCTAGATACGACAACCGTTCATGCTGTCTGTTAAAAACCCCTCCCTCTGAAAATAATTCGTGGAAGAGGCTACACAAACGCTCTACACTTATACACATCGGACATAGAAATTACCTTAATTATCCTAATCAGAATCGAAATAATTGATGCAAAATAGGTAGCCATTATATATATTTGTGTTATTTGAGCCCACACTATCGCTATTTTCTTAAATAAGTGTGCAATAAAACAGTGACGAAAGATACCAAAGGGACAGTCAAACTGTATTTTTTTGTGTGACAATAACACCTAGTGAACACAAACTGTCTCAGATTGTTTTATATAAAAATCAATTTTACTTAGTATGGTTGTTTGATATCATGTGTAGTTGACCACATTGTTGTGCCATTTTTATTATATCATTTTGTATAAGAGTTAGCAACACGACGGGTGTTACATGTGAACTTGGCAGGATCTGCCTACCCTTCAAGAGCATTCGTGTTGCCTAGCTAGTCTTTATTTTTTTCTATGTTGACTGTGTTTTGTGTACTATATTTTTTGTCTGTTTGTCTTTTTATTTTTTAGCTATGGCGTTGTCAATTTATTTTCGATTTATGAGTTTGAATGTCCCCCTGATATGTTTTGTCCCTCTTTTATGACACTTTGGATATGTTTTGGAGGTTTTTTTCACAATCTCTCTACACAAGTCTTCTAGTTATCAAGTATTAGGAGAAAAAAATGAAGCGATACTATCAATTTTACGTGCTAATAAAATTATCAACCAATTGAACGAAATCCAGTCGGAAAGAAGACAATCGTTCTCAAATATAAAAATAAGTCAGTCTTTCTTAAATATAGGCACCAAAGGTATACCAATCAGTGCCCAATTAAAAAAAGACAATCTTTATGAAATAAAGGCAACATAGATGATATCAATCGGTTTCAGTTTGGAAAAATACGATCATTTTCAAAATTAGGCACTAAAATTTAAATCAATCGGATTCTAGTTGGAAATTAGGCAATTTGTTTCAATTATGGGCACCAAAATTAAATCAATAATATTTGATTTGAAAACCCCAATGTCAGTGATAACAAAGGGTTTACAAAATAAGGATGTGAATAACTATAACAACACTTTTCTAAGTTAGTCAATGTATGCCACAATACACGTTTGATAGCGTAACTGCAACTGTAAAAATGACTCAATGTATTATTTGAAATTTGAAGTGCATTTCGTGTTATTTTTGCATTTTCACATTTATAGTAAAATTTGTTTTGTCCACTCAAAATGCTTCAATAAATCAATAATATTTAATTTGAATAATTGAATACATGCGTAAACCATCTCCAGCTATAAGGGTTATAATTGGAGGTCATATCAATACGCTTTCAATGAGGTCGAATTATTCACTTGCAAGTGAATAATTCATCGTGGGTGTTTCTTAGCTTATGTTGACAAAATTGAACAAAATTTGCTGCTAAACGCGAATTAGAATTTCACTTTATCACTTTCATTAATGATTCAACAAAAAACATACCTTTTTTTGTATATCTCGTAGCTAATGCCCCTTTGAAACCCCAACAGTCAATTTTTGGTAATTTTACAACTGATGCAGAACCTCGAGAACTGAAAGGCGGAGCCCTATTGGTCTCATATAAATAAAGCGCTAAAATTGTAAAGTATAGTTGTCATAAATTCTGTATATTTAAATACCGTTTGAGATTTAAAGTCAAACTCTGTTGATATTGAATTCCAGTGCTGCAAATGTAAAGTCTGACGATATAGAAATATTATTAAAAGATCGCTTGAGTTGTAAATTCGAACGCTGTAGATATAATACTAGTAGTCGGGCGCACTGTATATTTGAAGTCAAGCGCTGAAGCAGTGAAGTTGAGCGCTGTGAAATATAAAAGTCAAGCGCTCTAGATCTAAAAAAAAATGTCCAGCACAGTAGATAACAGTCTTTATCTATTTCTACAGCGCTCGACTTAAAACCTACAGCGTTAGACTTTGCATCTCCAGTGTATGAATGAGAACAATAGGGCTCCGTACTGAACTCACGTGACTGAACTGATATTTTTTCGATTTTTTTTTTACAATTTGGTTGCTTTTATTTTAATTGTGTTTACTTAAAAGGGAATGACCTTTAATTCTATTGTTTTAGAAGCATAAATAAAAAACTATCATCAAACTCGATCCTATGAAAAAATCCTCTACAGATATAACGTTGTGATATTTTTCTTGTTTTTAGAATAGATTAAAACACACATTGAACTTTTATCTGAAAATCTCTTTATCATGCTTATTTATTTACTGAACCAGGAAATTAAAAAAAATGCATTTACTTTTTCGTGACAATAGCCTGTATTGTAACTAATTTTACATTACATTAGCTATGTAATACTATAATATGGTATAGTTAAATTAATGTTATATTAAGTCCATTTTTAACCAATTAATTTTGATAAAACTCTGAACCTATATATTTATATCACTTTTTGTTTGGCCAAAACAGTCAATTTCAAAATTTGTTACGCTTTTTAAGCAATCGTTAAATTGGTGTTGATATTACAAAATAATCAACGACCTACTATATATAAAAAAAAATAATTTCTGTAACTTTATTTATATCTTGTATGTTGATTGGCTGTAGTCGCACCTTAATGACGTTTTCTTTCATTCGGAATACTCGGAATTCTTCTCTCATTTTGAAAAGTTATTAGAAGAAAATGTCAACAACATTTAGTTATTCATAGGATTTTCTTTATATTTTTGACAATTTATGATGGCAGAGAGCGATACAAAGTTTATTAAATGTGTAGTGGTTGGCGATGGAGCCGTAGGAAAGACTTGTATGTTAATGAGTTATGCTACGAACAAGTTTCCAACGGACTATGTACCAACTGTGTTTGATAATTATGCAGGTAAACAGCTCACCTATAGTACACATACTTATCACATTATTTTTTTTAATCTAAATCATTCACTTCTATTGTCTTACTTGTCATAATTTGAATGCATGAATTATTCATCAGCTTTATTTCGTATTCGTCTCACTGTCAGAAAATATTAAATTTTGATTTGTTTATACATTCGATCTTTCTAAATTCTTCACAGTATATAATCTTCAAAAACTGGTGACTGGACGTTTGATATCACTGAGATTCGACCTAAATTTGACACATTTAAAGCTTCCTGTTGAAAGCTATTATATTTCAAAAATTATAAAAGAAAGAAAGCACACACACACACAAACAATAAATATAATGCCCGTCTATACTTGATGTCATAATTATCGGTCTAATAATGGACTACCTTGTTCAAACTTTTAATTATAAAAAAGTCAATACATTATATGTGTATACAAAAGATGTGTTCTTCCCAGACTAAATATGACTAATACTGCGGAAATCCCAGTGTCGCCAGATTACATTCATGTGTGAACTTTAAACGCAATTTTAAAAACCAAATCTAGGAAGTATATAATATATAGCATGTATAGTGAGTGACACAAAATAATAATGTTGTACATTGTTTTTTTTAAAACCGACATATTTTTAATATGTGATCATAGTTAAATAGAAAACATCAACGTGTTTAACGAGTTAGAAGTTATTGACCAGTTCGTCCAAGCACTACGACCATACTATTTGCTTGACCTACATAAACTAGCTATAGGCTTTAATGTATAACATTTATCAATAATAAAATCCATTTAAATGTTACAGCTTTTACATTAATGCTAGCAAGACAAATCTTTGTTTGACTTGCTTGCTTTGCTTGTATCAATGTTTGCTCAAGCATGGCAATTAAGATAGGCGGGGCTTCAGCTTGTATACATCATACTTAAATTTTATTGGACGTTATGTTTGAAGTTAAGGACAGTCACACTAAATTTTAAAACATCACAAGATGAAAAATATAAAGCGCAATCGTAGAAATGGAAGCCAAACAATTGTATTTGCTTTTTTCTCGAAGATATGCATTTTTTATCATCCAACTGAAAAGACTGTCGTCAAGTACTTTTATTAAAACAAAAAAGCTATTCGAACACACCTACTCTGATTTCGAGTGATTCATTACATAGGTATTTCATTTGACCCATTCATTTCATCTTTTAGTACGGGAATTTTTTTATGTTATAACGTCAACCTGTAGCTTTGCTATATAAAAATGATAGAATCTGAAGCGAGATGATGTATCAAATATTCTTTCTTTGTACGTTTTCAACACAAAATATTCATCTCAAACACACCCTAACATAAGAAGGTGCACTTGATTTTCTAATAAAAGGGATAAATTAATTAGGGGGGATGACTTAATTATTTTATTTATTATGTCTATTGTTATTGAATATTGCGCACTTTGGATTAATTTTTGCTTGTAAACCTTCAAACTGATTATTCTTTGTTTATAGAGAAGGCGATAAGTGCTTTCTGTTATGTTTACTTTAGTAAGAAATTTTTTAAAAGTGAATAGAAACAAATAAAATAACAATTTTCTTCTCAAATACGAGTGTTTTATTGTTAAAAACAACCATTTGCATAAGTTTTTAATTTATCCATTACATAGTTAAGTAGAATAGTTAGATATCATGTCCACGACATGGTTATCTATCAAGTTGGATGAAGAAAATTCTTCCCTTTTTTTTTTAATTAATACAGACGGAGAACATATCAATCTATAAGTTTACTTATTTCCGTGTCTGTCCTTCCTTTACGTGACTCAAGAAAAAAAATCAAAAAATTGGAAACAATTGTATCAAAAAGAGAAAATCGAGCGAACCTCCTTATGTTAGGGTGTGTTTGAGATGAATAATTTGTCTAAAAAACGCACAAAGGAAGAACATTTGATACATCATCTCGCTTCAGATTCTATCATTTTTATATAGCAAAGCTACAGGTTGACTTTATAACATAAAAAAAATCACAGTACAAAAAGATGAAATATATGGGTCAAATGAAATACCTATGTAATGAAACACTAAATCAGAGTAGGTGTGTTCGAATAGTTATTTTGCTTTTCTAAAATTACTTGACGACAGTCTTTTCAGTTGGATGATGAAAATGCATATCTTCGAGAAAAAACAAATACATTTTTTGGCTTTCATTTCTACGATTGCGCTTTATATTTGTCATCCTGTGATGTTTAAAATTTAGTGTCCTTAACTTCAAACATAACCGTCCAATAAAATTTAAGTATGACGTATACAAGCTGAAGCCCCGCCTATCTTAATTGCCATGCTTGAGCAAACATTGATACAAGCAAAGCAAGCAAGCCAAACAAAGATTTGTCTTGCTAGCATTAATGTATTAGCTGTAATGTGACTTTACTTAGACCTTTTATACACTAAAGTTTTCTCTACAAATCTTATACACTTTGGTCAGTTTAATTTACTTATTGTTAAATGATCTTACAATTATTTGATAGTAATAAATAGAAAAGTATTCATTTAAGGATGGAGTAAGGCTGCAAGACTGTTTACAAATGTTTTCATATGAAACCAAAAAGGAAATATGCAAGACATGATAATGTTCTAGAGGCTCGAGGGAAAATGCATTTTGCGTATCACACCTGCATATTTTGTGATCTCTAATCCTGCATGAGCCCGAAGTAAGATTCCCTACACATATAACAGCATAGAATACAGGAATAATGGTTTGAATGCACCTTTCAATCGACCCAATATGAAATAATAGTTTTTCCCCACATTAATGACTTCGAAATACTTTTTCATTTCGACTTTAGACTTACCAATAGCTGTTTTTATTGACAATTATTATTTTTATTTCTAGTGACAGTTACCGTTAAAGGACAACAATATCAACTAGGATTGTTTGACACAGCCGGCCAGGTAAACATGCATACTAGTATTACGTGACCGTTTTAATATCATTTTTAATCATACAATGTGTTTTTTGACACCTGAAAAAATGAACAAGGATGTTTCATATTCACAAAGAAGTAATTTGAAAGTATGCACGAGTAAATTATTAAACTATACTTTAAATGTTTACAATTGGTTATCATGTTGCCTTCCTAACCTGCACTTCCTATTTGATGAACTGGATCACCTTTGTAAAACCTGATTTAGATACACGACAGACAAAGTTGTGTTTAGGGTTTTATTGATCCTATTCTACCACAATTCAATTTCATCATGTTCATCATTTGTTTCTCTAATTATGAACGTTTGAATGCTAGTGAGGTTATTAATGATACTTGGTATTGTTGCTAAAAAAAATGTTGGAAATTACTGCTACAAAAATGAAAGCAAACATCAAAAAAGAAGTTCAACTTTAAACTCCCTTTCACATATAAATGTACAAAGGACTACAAAGTCTTATCATCAAACTCTTAACTACTCAATGCCTCTAAGGATAGAAATGGAATGGTGTACATGTTGGAAGGTATTGTTTCAAATCACTAGAAGATGTGTGTCGAATGTTGGAATGTCTGTCTGCAAGGTTAAGGTCAATACATTGTATATTAAGAGAATAGGGATTCAGTTTGTTGTCTTTGGCTGGAATACCTCTTGCTGCTTTGAATTCCAACAGATATGCATTTTGATAAGAAGGTTTTGTGTCCCATGTGGTTACTGTCTCATTAACATATACCGGCCCACATTTAATTTTCTTCACAGTTAATATCCATAAGAAGTAGGACCAATTACTCATTTACTAATGTTGTTTTACACAAGGGCATTTTAAAACTGACTTCCAATCTTAAATTTACTCTATTGCGGATTTAAAGTTGCAACATCATTAATTCATATATATCTGGGTTCTGAACATGCTAACAATTTTCAAAGCATTCAGGTGCAGATAGATAACTCATAGGTTGACGCTTTTATTCGAACTACAACTGCAGTTTTAAAGATTTTGGTAATTGTTGTAGCACTTTATGCATTTTTAATCACAACCTAACTTGTATTAGAAGTAGGTACGCGTTTTCTTTCCGACGTATACAAATTAATATTACGTTTGATGTCTCTGGATGCACAGTTTCAAAGAGCGAGAAAAAAAAAAAAAAAACCACGCGAACATTTTTAAACATTGTGTCAACATTGTCTTCGAGTGCACAGTGTATAATGCTGAATACAATTCTAACTTTATAGATATATTTTAAATGATTAACGATTCTGTAAAGCACAGTTTTCCAACTCTTTTGTATTTCAATCCACAAGTTTTCAAACCTCATTCGCGAATTTATGGGGAAATAAAGGTTTCTAATGAGAGTAAGTTTCAAAATCTATATTATCTTTGAAATCCCCTTTTCAATGACATACATTTTCATGAAAATGACATACATTCAATATACTAGTATAAATATAAAATACATGTTCTATATATGTGTTAACGTTCCTGTTTTTTGAATGCTAGAGTGACAATTCAATTACCAAATTTGACCTACATATTTGACCATAGTATTATAGTTTAGTGGTTGTATTCATTTTAGAACTGGTAATAATTCGTCTGTTTTACTTGCATTTATGAAATACGACTGTATCATGTTATTTTTATTTAGATGTTTTTTCGTACTTATATAAGATTTTCATGTCCTGTATAAATAAACTTATACTTTAAAAACAATTGCTGAAAACATTACCGTTAGTAACTAATTGAAGCAGAAGAGGTAGAGCCAAATTTCCTAGTATTTGGTTTAATTCAAAAGGTGGGAATATGAAAGTATTTTATATCATTCCGGAATCTGAATGTTAATAAAGTCTGTGTCATCATGGTCATGTTCTCAAATTTATTTAGTTTTCTACAATTTTTCACATTTCTGTTAATATAAAATAGGCAATGTTTTTTCTACATTGGCTTAAGGTATAAGGAGAGGGTTGAGATATCAAAAAAACTTTTTAACCCCGCCGCAATTTTGCGCCTGGTCCAAGTCAGGAGCCTCTGACCTTTGTTAGTCTTGTATGATTTATAATTTTAGTTTCTTGTGTATAATTCGAAGTTTAGTATGAGGTCCTTTATCACTGAACTCATATACATATTTGTTTAGTGGCCAGCTGGAGGACGAATCCGGGTGCGGGAATTTCTTGCTACATTGAAGACCCATTGGTGGCCTTCGGCTGTTGTCTCCTCTATGGTCGGGTTGTTGTCGCTTTGACACATTCCCCATTTCCATTCTCAATTTTAATGATTCAGCATCTTGCTGTTTGGGGCATTTTGATACAAACTTGCAAATTTACATTTTTTTGTGTGTAAAATTTTGCAACATGACGAACCACTCACTCACTTCTTATTGTGAATTCGTTCTTGACGCGAAAATACTCTATGTGTGCTGATGCGGCGTATAGTAAAGACATCGCTAACATACACACTAAAATGCAAAAAAAAGTCAGAATTAGGGTTTTGAGCTGCATGTATCGTAAGGCTTTTATATAATTGTGGTATGTCGTTATAGATTACACATGATAAAAGATCTAAAATAGAACCTGAAATTACCCAAATGGAGCTGTGATGTTGTGAATCAAACAAATAATTTGAAAATTGCCCTGATGTTAATAAAGAGGGGTATTTGGCCCAACCATTTTCGTTTCGTGAAACTGTTTTATCTTATATTTTAGGAAGAATACCAAGGTCTAAGACTACTGTCCTATCCAGGTACACATGTTTTCTTAATGGCATTTTCTATTACAATGCCAGAGTCTATGAAAAACTTGGAACAAAAATGGATACCGGAAGTACGTCATCAGTCACCGTCTTCAGCATATTTAATTGTAGGAACTCAGTGCGACCTTAGAGACGATGAAAAAGTTAAACAAAAATTACAAAAACGTAGACAAAAACCTGTTACCCTAGAAGAAGGACAAAAATTAGCAAAACGTGTGAACGCAGACTGTTATGTTGAATGTTCCTCATTAACAAGACAAGGACTAAAAGACGTTTTTGATGAGGCACTCATAGCAGTGTTGGACCCTAAAGTTAAAAGGAAATCTGGAAGAAGGAAAGTGAGGTGTGTAATATTATAAATATAGTTCATTAACTCATGTCTTCAAATTTAATTCATTCACCTTACTCAAGTGTCACAGGGTTTAAGTGAAGATTAGTGCCTGCTATAGTTCAAGTAAAAAGACCCAAGTGCGTTTTCCGGCTTAAATTTGGTATATACTTAATTCACATTTACATGTACAATTGCGAAACTTACATTTATATTCTGTGGATGTTCTTGAAAAATTGTTTTTAATGTATTTGTTTATATAGGCCATAGCATTTTATTGTATGTATTAAGTCTGTGCAATACAAAATCTAGCATTTGTTGTTTTGGGGAAATGAGAGGTTGCACATGTTTTTTCTTTGACACCACCTGATATATGTTTACTTTTTTTTTTTACAAGAAATAGCTTTAGTCAGATTTTTTGATTGAAAGAGATGACATTACATTTACTGATACATTGTAACACAATTGGTTGTATGAAATAGTAGAAATATTACAAGCGAAATTTTATAATATTTGCTACTGGACATACATGCATCATATACATACTATCAGGTGAACTTTTATTGATGTTTATAGTTTTCATGTTTGTGCCTTCTTATATCTGCTATATTCTTAATGAAATCAAAAGAGTTTGTACTTATTTCTATCTTATCAAGTTAGAGCTAATATTTAGCCATCGTTGCATTTATGTATTACTTTTGTTGCTACATGAACAATTAAAAACTCGTTATTTGAAATATGACTTAAGTGCATGTATATATTTGAAGGTTCGATTTGTGAAAAATTTCGATTAACTGTTAATGCTTTTTCCTATAAAACATGACAGGAAAGACGAATTGTGTGAAGGTTGGTTTAACATACGAATTTCAGTATGTGATCTTTTATGCATATTGACTAAGACAGATACATAACTGTTAGATCTGATATCATATTGACATATTTGTCATAATATATAAAATCTTTTATAAAACCGGTGCTTTTGACAGTGTTGTTAATAATATTTACGATTGTAATGGTTTTTCTTATGAATTTTATTATTTTGGGGGAATATTGTACAAGTATCAGCTGATTTGTTGATATTTCGATATTTTCACCACAAGAATAACGTAGTTCTATCAAATGGTAAGATATGAAAAGTGATGATCTGGATGAAGGTTAGATAGTTTCGCTATGAAATCTGAAAACGAGGGCTTGTGGAGAAGATTTGATATAGAACCTTATAACAAATCTTAGCCCAATTCCGTAATCAAAATTTAAGATGGCCATGTAGCAAACAGACCCCGATCCTTTAGCAAAGCCCAATTATTACTCATGAACTCATGAGTTACTATATCCCTGTAACAAACTTACTCCAATGCGTAAGAACAGCAACATTCTAACCCAGACTTAGAAATTAAGGTAGCCAAGTACTTCCAGCAATTGAACTTGAATTGGTTTTATGTTGTTATCTTAACATTTTTTTTTAGAAATTAAATGTTTACCTCAGAATTAAAATTGACCCGGTTCTACAGGTCTTTTACTTATTGCATTTACGATGAACAAATTTAAAAAGCATGTAATGCTGATGTGTTCACTAGTTAATTCGGCATGATAAGACATTTCATAATTTCCTGGAACTTGACACACAGTTTTTATGAATATATATGTATATTCATGATCATGACGGCTATGTTGATGAATATAACTTGCAGTTGTGAAATATGGAGAATTTATATTCTTGCTATTTACCACGATCAAAATTATGAATAAGTAAAGTTCAATTGAAAAGAAATGACATTTTAATGCACGCTATATCATCCTGCTTCATCTATGTTGTAAAACAAATACATTTAGTATTGCCCTTCCAATATGTACGCTATAATCGCTTAACAACATTTGATATACAGGGTAAATTGTGCAACGAACTTGACACATAGATAGCAAAAAGTATATAATCTTTTGTATGTTTACTCATGACAGATTAAGAACAATCGGGTTTGTTATCGGTTACACAGTGATCATAGTGAACATTTTCTTCAAGAAAACTTTATCACCCGTTAGTCTTTTTATAGTTGTATATGGCCTAACTTGCCAGATTATCTTTTTTTATTCTTCCGTATATATATATTTTACATAATGAAAGACGATTTAAAAAAATTTGAAGTGGTTACAAAAATTAAAGTAAGATATATCACTACTATATATCAGTGGCATAAAATAAGATGAAGATTTGTCACGATGCACATTGATAACATCCTTCTTACAGTTCTCGTCCATAATTTGTTTTAAACTACATGTAGTTATGTTAGATCTAATCAAACAAGAAGACAATGATGTCTTACATTTGTATTTCAGCGCGTTTTTATTAGTTTTACATACTCTTTAGTGAATGCAGTTCTAGTTAAAATTAAGTCCAACCGACATCGTGCACAGAATATTTTAAAAAGTTAATTGACAGGCTATGATTTAAAATAAAAAAGATGACAAAAACAATATGATTAAATATTTAATACAGGAAGTTTCATAACTTTTGGTTTATTTTTTTGTTTTAACTTTTTAGGTTTAAAAAAATAAATAAACGCGGAAATGAACTTATTTCGTAATAGATAAATGGATTATTGCATTGATATAAATAATTTTTTGATGCTAAAACAAACGAGATAATGTTTGATTTGTGCACTAAAATGAAAATTCTTTCCATTTTTAAATTCACAAAATGCTTGAAATAGTAAGTTATATGTGATAAAAGTTTCCTGGTTTGACCATAGTTCCCTAGTACAGAAAAAAAACGTTATCCTTTTAGGGAAATATAATAAAATTATCAGTTATATGTTATCATATTTAAAATTGATGATTACCTTTGTTTTAAAGAAAACAAATATGCATGCATTAAACCATTGATTGTGAACCATTCGATTAAAACTACATTCTCATTCATGATACCGTAAAAATGCATGAAATATTTGCCACTGAACGGTGAATCAACTGATAATGAATTAATCAATCATGACCTGACTGGTATTTTAAAGAAGTCGCAAAGTTTAAAATATGACATCTCACAATTAACTTTTGATAAGTTGTATATGGAATAGTATAAATGGTACTATAAAAAGAAATATGAAGAAGTTATATTATTATAATCAGTAATCCAGCATTTGTTAATAAATATTGCAAATGAAAAACACAGTTTATGTCACATACATGTAGGGTATTTTGCTTGCTGATGAACCATTTTGTTTGTAAACCAATTTTAGATATTTACGTTTTAAGAAATGTTCTACTAATTGTTAATTTTTGCATATTTTATAAAGAATAAAACTACTGTATTTCTTTATTATTTTTTCATGCATTTGTCCTGCCAAAAGCCTGCAAACTAAGTTGTATATGTTGTAATTATATGAATATGATCTTTATGAAGTCTAAGATATGATTTTAGTAATTTTGTGTATAGAAATATAATTGATTTATCTTAAATCTGAACTTTGATCTTAATATATGTTACTGAAGCCAAAAATGTAGAGGAATATGACCTTTGTCTCTTTGGATATGCACATTTTCTCAAAAGCCATCTACACACAAATCTTTATGGCTCGGCATGTCTATTTGTATCGTCTCTGAGAATGTGAACGTTGAGGTGCCAAAAGTCCCATTAAACTTAAATGAGGATAACTAAAAGTTATGGTAACTGAAAAATGAAAATTCAAAAGAAGAAAGAAGCCTCAACCATGTTAGTCCAATTTAATCTGATATCGTATTTAATGCTATAACATGGACATGATATTATTGCAAACAAAATCAATACTATGTATTAGTTATCAGTTTAAATTTTACTTTTTATCACCGAAATTTACGTTGTTCTAAAATATCAAATTAAACTCCTTCATTTTCTATGGGATATTTTCTATGCGAATATATTTATTAATGAAAGGATACATTGACATTTTAAAATACATTTGTAAAGGAAATGACACTATAAATTAGATTTGCTGCTGTACATTTATTTATCACTTCTTAATGCTCTCAACAAAGTAGTTACTTCCGACGATGGGTAGGTCATTATTCTATGTCAAATATAAAACTTTAACTTAACGTTATTATTAAAATACTACATTATCAAAGCGAATATTCGTGATGTCTTAACACTGTTTCTGCCAACACCTAATCAAAACGGAGTATAATATATGATTTATATATATACATGTATAAAATCGTCAATAAGTTTTGAAAGTATTGATATATGGATCGTCATGAGCACTAAATACTTTCTTTCATCAAGGGAATTCAATAATCTGTTCCGTCTGAAACTAAATCTCGGGTGTTCCGAAATTTGATTCCTTCTGAAATTTGTTTCGGAAACCCCAAAATTTGATACCTTCTTAAACTCATCATTGGAATCCCAAATTTATGATGTACTCTTAAATCCCACTTATGACATTGTGAAGAAACAAACTGAACGAAAACAGTGTGAGCCAACATCCATCCAGTGTGCTCCTGAAGGAAAAACAGATTTCAAAAATTATAGTTCTCTATATACCACACAGACAATAATCAGATTCAATCAAATTAGACTGAAAAAAACCAGATGCAAGTTGAATAGTTAATGTCATTTTTGGGATACGATTGCTTTCAAGCAATCTGTAGACTTATACGATTGGCTCAGGGTGTCATGCCCTCACGTCAACCGTTTTATTCTAAACATTAAGGAACATCTCAGATTCTTATGATTGTCTTGGTTTAAAAGGTAAAAACAAACAAATGGATGGAACTTAAACAACTTTCCTATAATGTTCTTTTCATAATCTTCATGTTTGATATTTCCCTTGACTTATATGCGTGTTTTTAACAACACGGAAAATCAGAATTAAGCTGTATTTATATTAAGTTTTTTTTTTTTTATAAATTTAGAAACACGTCAGAGGGAATTCCCCAGTTGTGATAAAATTTGCGAGAGTTCTCTGAATTCCGATAAATCTATTTCTGTCATATAAGAACTGAAGTGGAGCTTTTTATACGACCGCAAAAATTGAAAATTTTTTGGTCGTATATTGGTATGACGTTGGCGTCGTCGTCGTCGTCCGAATACTTTTAGTTTTCGCACTCTAACTTAAGTAAAAGTGAATAGAAATCTATAAAATTTTGACACAAGGTTTATGACCACAAAGGGAAAGTTGGGATTAATTTTGGGAGTTTTGGTTCCAACAGTTTAGGAATTAGGGGCCAAAAAAGGGCCCAAATAAGCATTATTCTTGGTTTTCGCACCATAACTTTAGTATAAGTTAATAGAAATCAATGAAATTGAAACACAAGGTTTATGACCTCAAAAGGAAGGTTGGGATAGATTTTGGGAGTTGAGGTCCCAACAGTTTAGGAATTAGAGGCCAAAAAGGGGCCCAAATAAGCATTTTTCTTGGTTTTTGCACCATAACTTAAGAATAAGTAAATAGAAATCTATGAAATTTAAACACAAGGTTTATTACCATAAAAGGAAGGTTGCGATTGATTTTGGGAATTTTGGTCCCAACAGTTTAGGAATAAGGGGCCCAAAGGGTCCAACATTAAACTTTGTTTGATTTCATCAAAAATTGAATAATTGGGGTTATTTGATATGCCAAATCTTACTGTGTATGAAGATTCCTAATTTTTGGTCCCGTTTTCCAATTGGTCTACATTAAGGTCCAAAGGGTCCAAAATTAAACTTAGTTTGATTTTAACAAAAATTGAATCCTTGGCCAAGTAGGGGTTCTTTGATATGCTGAATCTAAAAATGTACTTAGATTTTTGATTATTGGCCCAGTTTTCAAGTTGGTCCAAATCGGGGTCCAAATTAAACTTTGTTTGATTTCATCAAAAATTGATTAATTGGGGTTCTGTTATATGCCAAATCTAACTGTGTATGTAGATTCTTAATTTTTGGTCCTGTTTTCAAATTGGTCTACATTAAAATCCAAAGGGTCCAAAACTAAGTTTGATTTTAACAAAAATTGAAATCTTTGGGTTCTTTGATATGCTGAATCTAAACATGTACTTAGATTTTTGATTATGAGCCCAGTTTTAAAGTTGGTCCAAATCAGGATCCAAAATTATTATATGAAGTATTGTGCAATAGCAAGACATTTTCAATTGCACAGTATACAGCAATAGCAAGAAATCTTCAATTGCACAGTATTGTGCAATAGCAAGAAATTTTCAATTGCACAGTATTGCGCAATAGCAAGAAATCTTCAATTAGCAAGTATTTTCAATTGCACAGTACTGTGCAATAGCAAGAAATATCTAATTGCACAATATTGTGCAATAACAAGAAATTTTCGAAAATTGGAGTTATCTTTCTTTGTCCAGAATAGCAGTTGAATCAACTTAAATCATTGTTTTATACAATATACAATGTATATTCACTTTTACTACCAACTGATAAATTAAAACAATCTTTACCAAGTTCAGTGATAACAAGCACCTTTTTTACATTTTAATATTTTATGATGATTGTATTTAAATGAATAGTTATTGTTGCAAACTCCATTAGAAATTTGAATTGAGATCAGTTTTGGAATAAGAGAAAGGGGGATGTGAAAAAAAAATTGGGGGGGGGGGAGGGGGGGGTTAAATTTTTCTCATTTCAGATTTCATAAATAAAAAAAAAATTCTTCAAACATTTATTTGAGAGGATTAATATTCAACAGCATAGTGTATTGCTCAAAGGCAAAACAAAAATTTTAAGTTCATTAGACCACATTCATTATGTGTCAGAAACCTATGCTGTGTCAACTATTTAATCACAATCCAAATTTAGAGCTGAATCCAGCTTGAATGTTGTGTCCATACTTGCCCCAACCATTCAGGGTTCAACCTCTGCGGTCGTATAAAGCTGCGCCCTGCGGAGCATCTGGTCTTATATGTCACTGTTATGAAACTAATATTTGATAATGTACTTCCATAAAGAAATAGAGAACCATCTAGGTCGTTTAATTAATGTTCGTTCTTGCTCCAGGGTTTGTTTAGGTAATTATGCGCATGCGTATAGTTTTCTTGACGTCAAGGGGTATTAGATTGATTCTGGACTCTCCACTCAATTGATTATTTATAACTCATGGGATCCTTTCTATGTATGTCTGCTATTGAGGGTTATTGTTGTTGCATAATTTTAAATCATGTGCATCATTTAAATTAAAATAAATGTAGTCCACATCGTAAAAGTAACTACAACAAGGCGAAATGGAGTCTTCCATTTATCGTTTCGAGTTGTCTCCCTTCCGAAAGTAACTTCCGTGAATTCTGAATCAAAACAACACGTTGAGAAAAATAAACTTGCTCTGTTGATAAACGACGTATTATATTAAATACGATCCCAATTGAAACCGAGGAATGTGTACGGAAGGAGTCATGATCACTGACCCAAAGGAAATTAAATATTTAAAGAGTTAGGAATGGGGTTCCTCCTAGAATTAACATAGGAAAATAGGTGATACATGTAAGATACGAAGTGAAATACCTTCTCTCACTCTGAGTCTCAGTGAATACTGAGGAAAGTAAACTTAGAATTGATATTACTAAACTAAAACACAATAGGCCTACGTATATTGTTCACATACTTTTATCCGGGATTGGCTATTTTTTAACTATTTAGATAACGTATATTTTACATTTTACATGTGCAGTTGAATTAGTTTTGAAAATAATATTATCCAGCTACATGTATACATGTGTCAATGAAAACAATGGCAATTGTATCCCTCAGAGCAATCTGCTCTTTGATTTGCCTTCAGTTTTGATTGCTGAGTCTATCATAATCTACTGTTCACATCTAGACAGTTTGAAGAGGGTCGAAAGATACCAGAAGGACACACAAACACATAAATTGAAAATAAACTGACAACTCCATGGTTAAAAAAAGACAAACAGACAAGCAATAGTACATAACATTACATAGACAAAGAAATACTAAGTAACACGAACCCCACCAAAACTGGGGTTGATGTCAGGTGCTCCGGAAGGGTAAGCAGATCCTGCTCCACATACGACACCCCTCGTGTTGCTCATGTTTGTACACACCTGGTAAAAAAGTCTTATTCGATAGGTCACATTCGTGAAAAGGTCACATGATTGTAGTTACATCAAAAAGAACATTATTACATATCTGATATCATCTGTGAAACGGATATTCCATAACGGTCTTCCAACTCGTGATAGCGTCCGTGATAAATAATGATAGGAAATGCAAGCTCGGGAATATCTTATCAATTGGCAGAAATACACTCCGTATGTAGACGCTGTTGGAATGTTGCTACATTCATTGTAGAAATGGAAAGTTCACAATTGGGAAGCTGAAAAAATAATTTTTGTCGAAAAGTTTTCTTTTCAACCGACCCTCATTGTCAATTTCTAGATGTAAGTAAATATATGAGGTAGGCTTAACTGTAACTGTTGTATCCTTTGAATATTATTTCTACGCATACAATTTGTATTTTCTGTGAACCCAATATAAATTTTGATCCCAAATAAAATATACTAGTACTTGTTGGTTTGAATTTTCGACCCTGAGCGGACCCGGTGAAGGTTATAACAGAAGCACTGTCGTGCACACGAAAATATGTACAGATAATACGCTTATATTCTGATGGATATAGGAAGATGTGGTATGAGTTCCAATGAGACAACTCTCCATCCAAGTAACAATTTATGAAAGTCAACATTTCTATGATAAACAAATGACTGAGCTGAACCATTTGTGTTAATTTAGAAAGAAGGGGAACACAGAATAAATGTGTAAAAACTATAGAGCTATTAAATGTGTTCAAAGTATTAAATTTTCAAATAACTTATTGTGTTGAAAATGGGATTTTTTACCACGAGGAGCCGCATCACGAAAAGGATATTCGGGGTTTGCTTATTTACAGAAAAAGTAATCTCACTTCGTACCCCGAAAATTAAACCACATATGTAAAAATGTCTCAGCTTCGAAACGAGCCATCATACACATCCAAGTAAACAATATGGACTGAGCAACAGAAGGAAACGTTACCATTACAGCCTATGGAGAAACTAATACTCATCTTGACCCATTTACTAGCTAATATTGCTAGTTTTCCTGTCGAAGGTCGATGGATCTACCCGGGTACTCACTTCGCTATAAACTGACCACGTGCGCTAAAAATGGCACTAAATACCAACAATCAATACATTAAAATTTTCTTTTCATACCTTGTCTTGTCTAACGATTTACTTGTATTTTGTAACACAATTTTGTCTGAATTATCTCTCTTTATTCACAGGAAACCGTAATAAAATCTATACAACAATAAAGAAATATTTCTTAAATAATGTTACAAAATAAAATAACTGCCGTACGAAAAAAATATTTTGGTAAACGTTTTCATAATTTTAAATTAAAGCATTGTGCGTAGTCACTGCAAAAAATAAATGTTGTTTTGCTTTAACTTCGCACATTTATTTTTAGAATTCCGAAGTTTTGCACAAAATATGTTTCTCAAGTTTGATCGTCCTCCTAAAATGCGTCCATTACGCTACCACCTTGAATACATGAAGTATAAATGCTACAACTTGGGCATGTAAAGTCTCAGATGTTTTTATCTTAAAATTAGGATAATTTCTGGAATTTTTCCTCATACCTTTGTAAATGGTGATCATCTTTAAATTAGCTTGCTCGATGATTGTTATTCAATAAAATAAGAGTTTTCAAAACTGATTTCAGTACCATATATGCGTATATTATCAAAATAAAAAAATCAAAGTGAATAAAACTAACAACCTTGCTAATATCTACTCAATACTTAAACTTCCTTCTCGAAGAATTATTTGCTTAATACGCAAATTTATCCAATGAGCCTAAATGAGTAGTATCATTTCGAGGTCTTTTATAGCTGACTATTTGTAATGGGTTTTGGTCATTGTTGCAGGCCGCACTGTGACCTTTAGATGGTAATATCTATGTCATTTTGTCTCCTGTGGAGCTTTGCCTAATAAGCAATTATACCATAATTTCTTGGCTGTAGAGTGCATTATATATATATATATATATATATATATATATATATATATATATATATATATATATATATATATATATATATATATATATATCAAATATTTGATATGCAACGAAAGTCTCAAATGTTTAGGCAGCAACCATTTGATTTTCTGGGGGGGGGGGGGGGCTATGGTTTTTTTTTCTGTGCAAACTTTTTTTTTCGCCTGCGGCGAAAAACTATCTATTTTTTTCGCGACAAGTCGAAAACAATTTTTTTCTTTCAATTTTAGCATTACATATAGTGGCAGCTGAGGGTGAAACAAACAATTTTTTTTTCTCAGAATCAAAAACAAATTATTTTTTTCTCCAAAAACTGGAAACAAACTTTTTTTTCCAAAAAAAACCATAGCCCCCCCCCCCAGAAAATCAAATGGTTGCTGCCTTACACGAAACAATATAAGACGTACAATAAACATCGACAATACACACATTAATCAATATATCGATTGTACAACACTCTCGTTTATAAGTTTCAAAGCTTGCTGCTAGCAAATCCTAGAAATAGGTCTGCATTAAATGATTTAGCAGACCTATGTTACAGAGGAAAAACTACTTACTTTTGATAACTGTTTACACCACTGGGTCAATACCACTGCTGGTGGACGTTTCGTCCCCGAGTGTATCACCAGCCCAGTAGTCAGCACTTCGGTGTTGACATGCAAATCAATTATATGGTCATTTTAATAAATTTCCGGTTGACAAAACTTTAAATTTTTCGATCAACTAAGGATTTTCTTATCCCAGAAATAGATAACCTTAACCTTATTTGGCACACCTTTTTTGGAAATTTTGAGTCCTCAATGCTCTTCAACTTTGTCATAATAACCTTCCATCATTACCGAACTGAAAAAAGAAATAACACGACGGGTGCCGTATACAGTGCAGGAAATGCTAAACCCTTTCGGAGCATCTGATTTCACTCCCGTTTTTTAGTGGAGTTCGTGTTGTTTTTTATTTAGTATTTATAACTGTTGATGTAAATGTCCTTTGGTTTAGTGAGTCTTTGTTTACTTCTTGGTTTTGATTGTTATTGTCTTGTACTTGTTTGGCTTTATACTATTAGATCTGAGCGTCACAGATGAGTCTTGCGTAGACGAAAAGCGCGTCTGGCGTATACAAATATAATCCTGGAACCTTTGATAACTTTATTACCAATAGATCTTAAAATTTGTGTGAAATATTTGCCGTTGGAATTTAAACAAATAAATAACTAATCAATCAATCAATCAATCACAAACAGTGATCAGAAAAAGTAACAGTGAAATTATAACGGTTTTAATTCATAGGTAAATAGTTACAGTACCAATTGAATTACACTTTTTTTTGGTAAACTTATACGACAGATATCACGACACAAAGGTGAGTGTCCTTACATACAAGGACAACCAGAGGATTCGTCAACAAATCTCGACATTTTAATTTATATGATGTAACGATTAAACTTTTTTTCTCAAGTTGTCATATTTCAGATCTATTGTTACAAATATTTATTACAGAGTTATAGGTACTTTTAAATGCATTATACTAACTGATAGATCAACACTGTTAAGCAGGAATGGATTTATATACTTATTTGCACGTAAAAAATATTGAAAACAAAGTATACATTACATTTTTTTTTTCATCTTTTGGTTATTGCGTGATTATAAACTTTTGAGGGATTTGGGTAACAAAACTTTATTATGAATGTATGTAAAGTATACAAAACAAGACGGAAATGTACTTCTTTGATTATAATCTTATCTTTTGTCAAACAGAGACAGGGTGGGTAAGAACATCTTTATGGCGACGAGTTTGTATGACTTAAAAATAACAAATGTCTTCGTTTCATTCAGGACTACAATTCTCTGTTCTATGGAAACTGTGTATAGCAGCATGTACTTATTCTGCAATCAATTGTTTGTTCAACTTTATGGTGTAATCATTTAAAACACACTAACAAATCTTAATAAAGAAAATCCAGAAGAATTCAGACTGGTTGATATTTTGTGGCTTTCGTGTTGAAATTTTACTTTATACCTACATATCATGGTCATAGTTATTAAACTTCGTTTTTAATATTCGGATAAGACAAAAAAAAATGTTTTTGCATCGTACGAATCTGCCATACATGCCTCAATTTTGTAATCTAACATTTAAATGGTTTTGTTTTGTAAGGACTAGATGTTCCATAGCAAATGATAGACGCAAAAGGTCATATTCACCAGTTACGACTACTATAATAATAAATGTGTAAATTAAAAAAAAAAATGAAAATGATCGCAACTGACAGATATGACAAAACGATTTTGCTAATAATCTCCAAAATAAGGAATTAAACAAAAATGAAGATACTGCCTTTTAGTTCTATGACGACGATTTATTTTTGTTCAAATCCATTATTTAACTACTAGTATTGCCCACCAAGAATTTTATATCCTTTTGTTTACCAATTAGGATTATGTTTGGAACCATATTATAATATTTACTGTTACTGAGTTTTGCCATAAAATGTTATTCAAAACAATACATTAGCAAGTCTGCATTAAAAAAAAACCCACAACTGTTGCTCATAGGAATGTCTACCACCATTTTGATAAACTTAATTGCTGAAAGGTGCATAGGTATTGTCAAAGAAAAGCTTTAATAATCGTGTCACAGTTATCAGTAAGCATATTTTCCATATTCCCTATTCCATTACATAAGACGGTTTCATGTGAGTTGCAGTAAATACAAATCTGCATTCAGATATTTAAAGACCATGTAATCAAATAAGAACTTTCAGTTTGACTATGTTGTGAAGAGATGTAGTGTAGAGAGTCGAATTGTAAACAGACTATCAAAATGAATGTAAATAGTTATCAAAGGTACCAGGATTATAATTTAATACGCCAGACGCGCGTTTCGTCTGCATAAGACTCACCAGTGACGCTCAGATCAAAATAGTTATAAAGCCAAACAAGAACAAAGGTGAAGAGCATTGAGGACCAAAAATTCAAAAAAGTTGTGCCAAATACGGATAAGGTAATCTATTCCTGGGATAAGAAAATCCTTGTTTTTCGAAAAATTCAAAGTTTTGGAACAGAAAATTTATAGAAATGACCATATAATTGATATCCAGTTATTGCAGTGCTGACTACTGAGCTGGTGATAATTTTATTACCCTCGCGGACGAAACGTCCACCAACAGTGGCATCGACCCAGTGGTGTAAATATTTATCAAAGGTACCAAGATTATAATTTAATACGCCAGACGCGCGTTTCGTCTGCATTATTTATCCAAAGCTTCCAGAGTGTTTTTTTTAAATCCCCAATAAAGAAAACAAATTCAAAATAAATTAGTTTTGGATACTGCTACTGTAACAGTAACATCATAAGCATTATACAGTGATTAATACGTGTTGGCAGTCTTAAGTCGAGATATATAAAGGACCACCACTATAGTTTATGTTTGATACGTTTCAAGGGTATCACATTTACTTTGAACAAAGAGTTGTACTAAAGAAACATTTAACGAAGATATAGTTCAAGAATCTGATATTTCCTGTAATTGTAGGTTAAATGATGACATTCTTAAAAGTCATAGGTTTGGGTTCATCCGTCTTCTTAGAGTCTCCAATTATTGTGGAATTTCGATCAAGGTTTCTTTACATTTTTTGGTATAGTTACCAACTAATTAATCTTTACAAGGAGATTTTTTTTAAAAACCAAATAATTATCCTCCAAAGAGTAATGGTTTTAAGCGTTATTACAGCAAACGACATAAAAAATAGAAAACGCAAGTCAAAACCAATAAAAAACATTCAAATTCTAAGATGTAAACTGTCCTTAATGTGTTTCTTGCAATTGGGAAGTTGCCCCAATTTCCAGTTTAAAAATTTGAAATTTCAAATAATGATTAAGACTAAAGTCGTGGACCCTGATGAGAAAAAAAGTAAAATCACAAAAATACTGAACTCAGAGGAAAATCAAACAGGAAAGTCCCTAATCATATGGCAAAATCAAATGACAAAACACATAAAAAATGGACAAGAACGGTCATATTCCTGAACTCTGACTTGCTACAGGCATTTCCAAATGTAGAAAATGGTGGATTATTAATGAAAAAAAAAACAACACTATAAACTTCCTAAGTTCGAAGCGTTTTCTGGATTTTAAGGTGGTACCTAACACTGCAGGGAGATAACTCTGTAAAGTCAGCTTAACGTTTTAATTACGTTGTGTTGTAAAGGGAATATTAAGCTTCTCAGTGATCAAAATTGTTGTTTGTCAAACTGCTATATAACCAGTGTAATTTTTATGACAAAACGGTTGGTTCAAAAGTTTTGAAATTTTTATATTTTTGTTAATTTACTTTGACAAAATTTTATGAAAATTAAACGAGCCAAATTAATTTGAGTGAAAGTGTTGGGTACCACCTTAACCTCCATCAGGAACGCCAAAAGATGAATATTTGGATGGATAAGAACCGAAACATTTGAAGAGCTTTTGGTGAAATACCACCAAATTATGGTACGCCACATCCGGTCGTATACGAAAGTAGGTCGAAAAGAAATATTCCCTTGAACTTGACAGTTGAAGGTAATTAATCCTACATTTTATTACAGTAAAACATTTCTGTGTCATAAACATATGTCTTGGGTATTTCAAAACACCTATATTTTTTATTTTGGATTTCTATAGAATATTTTGTAATCTTGAGGTTACATGGTAACTAAACCTTGTTCACAGATAAAATAAGGAGATACATTTGATTGGTTATTTTCCAATGATGGTTATTTTCTTATATGCACTGAAATGTTATGTGAAATGTTTTCTAGAGTATTTTACAGGATAAAACTTTACTCTTGCCAAGTATTTCTTTATTTGAAACAAAGATAAATTCTGCACATTGTTTTGAAAAGTGTAAATTAAACAAAGACTAATAAGGGAAAATCAATGGTGGTATTACACCTATACGAACAAACAGAACTTAGAAATAATAGCCAAATCAATTTAAGGTCAACTTTGCTTGAGTGAGTTGAAACCTTTCTTACATAATTTGTAAATTTATAAACATAGACCTTAAGAACGGTTTGTTTTAAAGTATGGAGGTACTGAGCTGACTAATAGTCCACCAGGAGCGGTTACGACCCCTTGTTGTAATAAAGAAAACAACATTTTATAAGTAAAAAAAACCAACCAAATGTTTAGATAAAACTCACTTCAACATACATGTAAGTCAGGAGAACACCATACTTTCACCATGTAAACGTTTTTTTTTGTCATGCCCAATTTCGTACTCTAAATGCACTCAAACACCATCAAAAGAAAAGGTGAATTTTCTCTCATGGCTTTCATATCAGAATCATTCAATGTCACTCGTAAACATGTTTATTTGAACATTCATTTTGAAAAGGACACGTCTCAGCGCAGTATTAATCAGAAAATAACGGTATATAAATATAGAAGTAGTAGACTTGTATATCAATTTTCGACAATTAAAGACTTATTGGTGCTAAAAAAATGAAAGGTAAATATTGATCAGAAGTTTTCTGTATTATTTGAGACGGATAACCTTGGTACTTCAAGTAACAGGTGACATAAGTGCCTTGGAACTAAAGGAAATATTGACATAAACGAAGACCATAATATACATAAACATCTTGATACCTAGAAAAGAGGATATGTGAACGAACTCATAGTCGAAATACTATACACCGAATATTATGTTGAATCTGAATATTTTCTTTTGCTAGCATGTTGATCAGTGCGTTCAATCTGGTTTTTTTTATCGCAGAAAATTAAAAGAAAAAAAAAACTTGTTAGCATTTACACGATGTGTTTTAACATTACCGTTTATATTGACTGCATCTTTATGCTGTGCTTTTTTAAAATATCATAGATTTATCACACTACCCCTGAAAGTGGAATGAAAAAGCTAATACATGAAAAATGGAATATGATCAATATCATTTTCTTTAAAAATAAAAAAAAGATGTATAATTGCCTAAAAAAACATCCGACATTCAAAACAAACGAATAGAATGGAACGTATTGTAGGTTTTTGATTTAATGTTCTCATTTCGTTATGTTGCACTGGGTCAATACAACTGCTGGTGGATTTTTTATTTCCTGAGGGTACTACCAGCCCAGTAGTCAACACTTCAGCGTTGACATTAAATATCATTAATTGATAATAGATAATTATAAATTAACTGTTGAAATAACAAATACTAAGGCTTTTCTCCTCAGGAATAGATTACATAAGCTGTGTTTGTCAAAACTTTTATGAATTATCGGTCCTCAATACTCGTCAACGTCGTACGTTATTTGGCCTTTTAACTTTTTTGGATTCGAGTGTCACTGATGAGTCTTTTGTAGTCGAAATGCGTGTTTGGCACACATACAAAATTTCAATCCTGGTATCTATGATGAGTTTATTGACATGAAGCTAGTAAAAGAAATAGACATACAATGTTCTGTTCTGGGATATACGATAGAAAGCTTTAAGAAGTAAAAAGCAAAAATATCGAACTCCAAGGAAAATGCAAAACGGAAATGCCGTAATCCATTGGCAAAATGAAAAGCTCAAATACATCAAACACATGGATACCAACTGTCAGATTCCTGACTGGTACAGGAATTTTCCTATGTAGAAAATGGTGGAAAAAAGCTGGTCTTATAACTAGTCTTATAACTAGCTAAACTTTTCACTTGTATGGCAGTATGCACAGTTCGTTCACAACGAATGCCAACAATTTGTTGAAAAATTCTACCTCTAAATTCAACAAATATATTGTCAATACGAACGCCAGCATACTGATCACTTGCTCCTCTGTGTAGCATGTTTTACCTTTTTGTTCACTATTAACCAAATATGACGTTCTGTATCCCAGATTAATAGATTTATAGCGTATGCTATGAGATAGATCTAAATTCTAAACAGATTGGTTTCACTCTTGAATTTCAAGGAAAAAGAAAGGATCTTTAAAATTTCATAAGTGCATTGTTAATTCAAAATGGTGACTTTAACGATATACTACATTTGCTATCTAATTAGAATAATAAAATGATTTTACAATTGATAAGTGCTTTTATATTTGATGTTCTGTGTTCGTTTTCTTGTACTAAATGTTAGATAGAGGACGCTCTGTCGATAATTTTACAAAAAAGTTTCATAACACGTTTATTTACAAAAATAGAAAAAACTTCAATGTCATTACTGACGTATAATATTCATTATGATAATTTATAGTGTTAAAATATACAAAGAGACCAAAAATTGAGAAGCATTATCATAAAAAGTGAGTCAACAATACTTATTATTTGCCTCTGAATGCAAGGGGCTATAAATATAAACTTTGGGAGGAAAAAAATGTTTTCTTTATTTAAATTGTTGACTCACGTGGTTTTCTTATTCTTTTACAAAGCGTATCAAGTTACTGTCCAAAATAAAATATGCGTTTTACTATTTATTTATAATGCATAAGGTTAAGAAGAACCCGAACGTCCTTCACATGATGTAATAAAATCGGAATACATGTATAACCAAATTTTAGGTTCATTGTGACATCTTTTTATTGCAATCACATGTTTACCATTTAAACATGAAGCGATATAAAACAGGTGCTGAATTGTTATTTAACTAATGATATTTTCAATTTTTTGTCAATCGAGTATGAAAAAGTTATTTGAAAAGTTAAAATGAAAAAGACAAAGGAGAGTTTGAGACAACGGTCTTAAAATGATTTAAAAGGCATTGTGTTAACCTGTGTTTGCATTGCGGTGATTGAGATGGGAATAACTGAAACAAATAAAGCGTTCTTATAAGTAAAAAAATGCAATATCACTTTAAAATGGTAACTTTAAAGATATTTTACCTTTGCTATCTAGTTAGAATGATAAAGCGATTTAACATTTGATGTTCTGTGCCAATACATTTTGTATTTTTTGTATTTAATGTTAAGGAGAAGACGTTCTGTCGATAAATTTATAAAAAAAATTCATAACATATGTTTATTTACAAAAATAGAGAAAACTTCAATATCATAATGATAATGTATAGAGTTAGAATATAGAACGAAACCCAATGATTGAGAAGCATTATGAATAAACATTGAGTCAACTATACGTATTATTTGCATCTTAATGCAAGACGCTACAAAAAATCCCTTTAGTTAGAAAAACAACACAGTGTTGACTACTGTACCCCTGTTTTTGACATTTTTACCTATTCTGTCTGTTTGTTTTGTACACACATCGATGTCAATATAATGAAATTTTATGCGACTGTCATACAAGTGCAAGGTTAAGCTAGGTAAACAACCAGGTTTAATCCACCGTTTTCTGCATAAGAAAAGTCGGGAATATGACATTTGTCATATATCCATTTGATGGGTTCGAGCTTTTTATTTTGCATTTTGCCGAGGGACTGCCTTATAGAGTTTTCTGCGGAAATCGGCATTTTTGTAATTTTGTTTTTTACCTTTTATAACTCGCGTACCAATATTATTACAGGTTATTTAAAGATCTATATTCTTACTAGATGAAGATAAAAAAATCAAATATATATATATATATATATATATATATATATATATATATATATATATATATATATATATATATATATATATATATATATATATATTTGGCAATCGCCAATGTCAGTCAGCAGGGTTAAAGAACATCAGTTGATCGACCTGTTAGTCAAATGCGTTTTGTTTAAATATACTTTTTCACTTTTTTGGTCTTTTGGAAAATGTTGTTTGTGCTGTTTTTAGACCCTTCTACAACGAAATTTGTTTTACATGCACACGTATAAAAATTGCGGTTTTTATCCGACGCAATCATAGGTTTGAACGTAGTTTTCAATTTAGACTCGTTTATATTTTTTCGTTTGGGCTTGTATCATATTTTCCCTCCGGTTTATATGATCCGTTCATCCTATATTGACTCTTAAAATTCAAGGGTCTATCTAAAAATGAGGGTACTTTTTCTATGGTCTTCCAAATACCGTTTCGATCCCTAACATCACTGAAGAGACATTTGTTGTCGAAATCCGGATCTGGTGTACTAAAAAAATATTGACACCGTATGTTTGTGGCATTACATCGTAGCCACAAGTTAATTTTTTTCTGTTTAGTATTAAATTTATATTAAGATCTATTTTGTTACATCTTGTGATCAATTTTATTTGGCAATCGCCAATGGTAGTCAGCAGGGTTAAAGAACATCAATTGTTCGACCTGTTAGTCAAATGCGTTTTGTTTAAATATACTTTTCACTTTTTTGGTCTTTTGGAAAATGTTGTTTGTGCTGTTTTTAGACCCTTCTACAACGAAATTTGTTTTACATGCACACGTATAAAAATTGCGGTTTTTATCCGACGCAATCATAGGTTTGAACGTAGTTTTCAATTTAGACTCGTATATATATATAGCCCAGGTGGTCGTGTGGTCTAGCGGGACGGCTGCAGTGCAGGCGATTTGGTGTCACGATATCACAGTAGCATGGGTTCGAATCCCGGCGAGAGAAGAACCAAAAATTTGCGAAATCAAATTTACAGATCTAACATTGTTGGGTTGATGTTTAGACGAGTTGTATATACATTATGTACACAGCCATGTATCACCATCATTGATGGCGATCCGATGGATACATCTGTTGTAGAGTTGTCACTGACTCAGACGTACTTATATATATATATATAATTTGATTGACAACCATCAGTTTTTAAATATATTTCGGTATCGGTGAATAAATGTCAATTGCACTTAAAATGACTTAGACCTCGTAAATTTTCAAATATACATTAATGACCATTTTTAATTCGATATCATTTATAAAAAAACATCCGTTGAATACGATACGATACGATATACATATACATTTAACATTACATGTATATACAAAAACCATGAAAATTACATAACACGAATTCAATGAAATAACTTATATCTTTGAAACAAATATTGCGCTATGTAAATACACTAATCGGGATAGAACGGAGGAATATAATATTAAAAAAAAAATACCTAAGGATGACCCCCATATTAATGCGCATGTTCTAAGTCCTCTTCAGTGTTTGTCGTTTGTTATTTTCTGATGTTTCTGAAAAATATTTAAAAAAACTTGAAGTTGATGAATTTGATAGACCGCTAAAATTATTCATATTGCTTTAAGACTCGGAAGATTTAGAGTTTAATAGCTATAAGAAGATGTGGTATGAGTGCCAATGAGACAACTCTCTATCCAAGTCATCACAGTTTGTAAAAGTAACCATTTATGATTTAATCACGGTCTTCAACACGGAGCTCTAAAAATAAAAGGTTGTATAAACATGTCTATAATTTGTTGAAGACTGAAACTGATATTTGTTTCTGGAATAACCGTTTCATGTTTAAAGTTTGAAGCATAAACATATAGAATATATGTAAAATAATTGAAGTAACTATAGTTTAACGTTTGACATCGGATATATTGAAGTTCATATTTGAAAACTTTTTTACATGAAATAAAGGTATGAACTGCATCGTAGGTACCGTCGGATAAACAATCGAAAAGAATGTTTACTAAAGGTTTGGTATTGAATTACAAGCGAATAGAGCGGATAACTATTGTAACCATACTAACATGCCACTCAAATATTGAAAGTAATATATTCCCTGTGTAACATTAGAACAACACAATCAAAGATTTTCTTCTGTCCAATATAACTGAATTAGTATACATTAGTATAACCTCGTCTTTCATTTGTCTGCTAAGATTAATTAATGACTACACGAACAAGAATGAAAAAATAACTTGCTCCAGATAAGACTGTCATGTTTGATCACGTATAATAATAGCCACTTAAAGATTATTAGATTAATTTATCACCGGTACATATACGATATCTTTAAATAAAAATGTAAAAATTTACTAGCACCAAGTGCGGTCCGGTAATTCCTAATTCTTCACTTTTTGGTAATTTCTGGTAGAATTCCCTTTACATATATTTGCTTTGATTTGTTTCTCTAAATTCCTTTTTGTATGTTCGTCCGTCAATTTCTTGATATTTGTTTTCACTTTCCTTTAAATATATTTTATTATGTTAATCTTACTTTATCGCACAGTCTTGCGCGATTAAGCTGCAAGGGTCAAACATTTATTTTTCTAGATATTTTAAGGTTATGTTTTATTTTTCTGAAAAACTTTACAAACTAAAATTAAATGTTTGATTCATATGATTTATTCTGGTAATAGTACATAATCAGAAATGGCCCCACCCACCTGCAGTATCAAAGAAACCTGGCAGAAAATACGTAGTCTCCTTCGCCAGATGTGGGCGCTCTTATTAGGAGATATACAGCATATTTTCTATTTCTCTGCATTGTATGGTTTAGTGTTGCCAATGTTTTCGTGACTTACATTCGAATATTAACCTACAAAGCTTCCTGAAAGGTATAATTATGCATGTGTGTAAAACCTAATGACGATATTATCACGTAGTAGTTTTAGAGTCAAACAGTAGCATGCCTGGTGTCTGAGGTTTTAATATGGTACATGTATAACGTCAATCAAATTACATAATGCGAAACCAATGCATACAGCAAATGTCTGTGGAATTACTTATTTCCGTCATGTAGAAAGTGATTCATGAAAGGAAAAGTTATTTTTACATATTATGTCAACTGATAAGTTCCTGGATATTTTTAAGCTATATTTGAACTGAAAAAACGTCGATTTTGTATTTTTAAAAATTAAAGCAATTTTGATAGTTATCAAAGGTACCAGGATTATAATTTAGTACGCCAGACGCGCGTTTCGTCTACATAAGACTCATCAGTGACGCTCATATCAAAATATTTATAAAGCCAAACAAGTACAAAGTTGAAGAGCATTGAGGATCCAAAATTCCAAAAAGTTGTGCCAAAATACGGCTAAGGTAATCTATGCCTGGGATAAGAAAATCCTTAGTTTTTTTTCGAAAAATTCAAAGTTTGGTAAACAGGAAATTTATAAAAATGACCACATTATTGATATTCATGTCGACACTTAATCGCTTAAGTGTTGACTACTGGTCTGATGATACCCTCGGGGACGAAACGTCCACCAGCAGTTGCATTGACCCAGTGGTGTAAATAGTTATCAAAGGTACCAGGATTATAATTTAGTACGCCAGGCGCGCGTTTCGTCTACATAAGATTCATCAGTGACGCTCATATCAAAATATTTATAAAGCCAAACAAGTATAAAGTTGAAGAGCATTGAGGATCCAAAATTCTAAAAAGTTGTGCCAAAATACGGCTAAGGTAATCTATGCCTGGGATAAGAAAATCCTTAGTTTTTTCGAAAAATTCAAAGTTTGGTAAACAGGAAATTTATAAAAATGACCACATTATTGATATTCATGTCAACACTTAATCGCTTAAGTGTTGACTACTGGGCTGATGATACCCTCGGGGACGAAACGTCCACCAGATATAACATGTAAAATGAAACTAATGCTTTAAATTATAATTTTTCATAATATGAAATGTTTTAAATGATTTTGGTCCTTAAAAAAAACCTTTCAAGAAATAACAAAAAGAAACAATAAGCATGTGTCAATGTAATTGATGTGTTTTAAGTACATATATTTTAATGCATTTCCGTCTTCCTTAAACAGTGACATTGATGCCTTTAAAGGTACATCTAACTTCAATATTTTGGCTTGAAATATGACAGTTTTACAAATCACTACTTTTATCAATGAAACGCATTTTGTACTGTAACATCTTTGATGAATTTGTACTATAAAACGACTTTCTGACAATGTACTGCATTCTAGGTTTTCTTTTTACTGTAAAATGATTCGTCATAAAAAAATTACGTTTTAGAAATTGAAGTAAAACACTTGCATGCACATTTTGATATTATTATCAACTATTGAAAGCTAATGGTAAGTAGTGTTCTTATGGTTACTTGAAGGAGAATGTTTGTGACTGAAAGGGAACACAATAAAGTGAAAACTTGTTTTGAACTGAACATTGAGTTGTCTAGATATGCTATTTTTTAAAACACCTTGTTTTCATTTGATTAACTGGATAATACTTTCTTACTCCTCTTGATTCAGATTACTAATGTTTTTTAACATTGTTATAAAGCGGGAGGGGTTTGGCTAGCTAGTTTAAACACTCCGTTTTTTCATACAATGTCCTGTACCAAGTCAGGAATATGGCAGTCGTATTCAAATAGTCCGTTTAAGTATGTTGGCGTTTGGTTTTGTTACACCTCAGTTTGCTTGTTGTTCCATTGTTTTCCTCCCAAATTGATGTGTTTCCCTCGGTTTTAGTTTGTTACTCGGATTTGTTTTCTCTCAATCGATTTTTGTCTTTTGAACACCGTTATACTACTGTTGGCTTTATATATATATAAAAAAAATGTTCTATTCGTTTACTTAGTAGATTTTCTGAGTATTGCTAATAGTTTAGATTACGTTTACTTAAGAGTAAAGATTACCATGAGCTAAAAATTCACTCCAGGAAATCCTGATTTGATATTTAATTCTATAAATCTATGTTAGTATAAGAAACAAATCAATAAATCCAACCCGACATAAAATCAAATATATATATAAAAAAAAACAACAGACAATTATTAGAAACTGTAAATCGAAGAATATATAGAACGGTAAATAAATCTGAAATAAGGGTTAGAAACAAATGTCAACGCAACACTTGATTTAAAGATCTATCTTCATTTTATAACCTTGATAAGATTTTGTCAATTAAAAAGAGGAACTACACATTAAGAACCGAGCCTAGTATCAAGTTTCTCGTTTAAATTTTCCAAAAATACCACTTTAAATGACACGTTTAATACATAGAAGTAATTCAAAGACTTCCAAGAAATTTAAAATGGATTTTCCATTGGTTTGAATCATTTAGGAAGAATAAAGGGGATACTGGGAAACACAGCTGACCCAAGGAAATGGAAAAACTTTGAGCCGAACATGATAGAAAGTAGTAGAAAGATGTTGACAAGACTTTAAAATGACAATCTTATTGACATTCTTATTCAGTTTCACTTTCGCTAAAATGTAATTCTGCCCTTTTTACATTTTCCAAAATTATAAATACTTTGAACGATCTTTTAGTAGCTACAAGTGAACTCATATTTGAAGATTGCGATACAGTGTTTTTGTTAGTTGTTTAGTTCGGGCCTTTGTGTCAATCTACGAGATAAGTCCTTTTTTAAACTGATTATGATCTTTTGTTCTGATGCTATGCTATGCTATGCTTACAGAAGAGATCCTAGCTAACAAACATGTTTAACGCCGCCACACACTATTTGTGCATTTTTCAAGTTTAGAGATTTATTCTGTGGTTGTCGTTAGAAGCTGTATTTCTTATTTACTTTTGTTATACAAGTTTGCATCAACAGCATTTAACAAGACACAATTTTAATGGCTTTTGCTAAGATCTTAAAAAAATGTAGTGACTAATAAATAATAAATAAGCTTTATTTAAAGTCGACATAGTAAACAAACAAGGACATACCATAAGCTCTAATAATGAGCTTTTAACCGACATGTGAGGGAATACTGCAGATTTTCATTATTTCAAGACGCATACCAAAAACTCCCTAAAAACAGATCAAATCAAAATGAACAAAATAAAATGCTCTTGTATTTCTTGATAAGAAATTGGTCTTACGTTACACGCTTCTTCTCGTTTAATGTTATTTACCAAAGATAAATTATATATTCGTTATGAAACACTATTACTCTCTTGAATTTTGAATTTTCAAAAAAAAAAATCATGATATAGACTTGTAAACAGCAATTAATATTTTACATATTGAAACAACATACTGTTTTTGTCAGATTACAAGGTTATTTGTTTTATATTTCCGGGTCACTACCTGACGGTTTCGGTATATGAAGACATCAGTTGTTTGAAAGAGAATCATTTTATATTTTACCTGTATACAAACTGAACTAATACAAGAGCAATGATCTCACACAAAAGTGAAAGGACCGTTACATGTACCATAGTTGGAGATGGAATGGTTGGTAAATCTCAAATCTGTAAAACATTTATTGGTGATCTGTCGATAGAAGATTATGAAGCTACAGTGACAAATGAGCATTCTGTACTTACACAGTTTATGGGAGATAAATATATTCTCAGGATTGTAGACTCTTCTGGACAGGTAAGATTGAATTACTAGTTCTTTTATTTGAGTAATGTATACGGATACCTGAAAAGAATGAAATAGAATAAAGAAATGAAATGAAGAAAAGCTCTGCAAGTTCTTTGGAACATTTAATTGTATCGATAGAAAATGAAATAAAAAGGATTTATTTAACATTGTTTGCTATCTTAAGCGACGTATATATATCTCTAGATGTATATGTGTTTACAGAATACACGTTCACTGTTGTCCTCATACTTTCTGTTTTGTCAATAGGCAAAATAATTGTGTCGACATTTACTCATTTACTAAATTACTAGCCACCAAATAAGGTTTAATGATTTAGAAACAAATGTCATTGCAAACCTTGATTAAAGATATATCTTTATCGTAAAATAAACTTTAATAACCGTCACAAGAGTGGATTTAAAGGAGAGACTTTACGTGGAAAAACCTAGTCTTGTTTCAAATTAATTATTTATTTAAAGATATTTTGTAAATAATTAAATGATACTTTAATACAAAGAAGAATTTTAAATGCGTCCACGAAATTCGCAGTGGGATTTCCATTGATTTGGTAATTTTCAAAAATGCATACACATTAAATTAAATAAAAGCTTTCGCACGTTATTCTTTTGTTTTAAAACCTTCATTTGTTTATTTTTCAGCATGATTACAAAGACATAAGAACACTATCCTATAAAAAGTCAGAAGTATTTATACTATGTTTTAATCTAAGTGACAGAGACTCGTTTGAAAGTATAGAGACATTCTGGATTCCTGAAATCAGGAAACTTTGCAAAAAGACACCAGTTATTTTAGTTGCCACTGGTAAAGACATTCAAGATAATGATGAAAACAATAATGTATCGAAGGAAGAATATCTAAGTGTAATGGATAAATATGGAATTGATGCTTACGTTGAATGTTCATCATATAACAAGGAAGAAGTGAATGAAGTCTTTGAAGATGTTTTATTGTCTGTCATCAAATCCAAGAAAAAGAGACTTTCAAATATTTTTCACCATTTTCTGGCTAGGTGAAGGCATGGAAACATCACGTCTTGGTTGATATCGAAGATGGATGCCTTCCATCTAATAAAAAGTCGTATCGAGGTACCGGATTGTATGAGAAAGAGAATGCTCATGCGGGTGTAGCGACAATACTTACAGAGCTATTGTATACGCCAGTATTGATAATTATATATAGCTCTGCCCAAGCCGAAGACATAGATTCGTTTGTTGGTGTAGTGGTGTCAAAAGTAATTAATGAACAAAGGATAGAATGGTGAATATCAATGTTTATTACAAAAAGAAAATGATGTTACGATGATGAAATCAAACATGAAAATTATAAAAATAAATGCTTTAAAAAATAGATATACATCATTTGTGATTCTTTGTTAGTATTTTATCGAACTTACTGTTTAGTCATTTTATGGTTGTGAATTTGAAGTTTTCAAACTGCAAGATTTGCGTTTTCGTTTCAGTTTGTTCTTTCAATCAGCTACTTGTAATATAATTTTAATAAAAATATGTAGAAACAGGTGTAAGCATTTTCTCAAGTTGAAGGGCTCAGTGCGACTTTGAGATTAGTAACAGCAAAACATGCTTTGTTCTTTTGCTTTGGGCTAGTGAAATGAGTTAATAAACAAAATCCCTTAATTTCTCTTTCTGATTGGTAGGAAGTTATTACTAGTATTCTGTCTTTTTTTGTTCTTTTTCTGCTTCCAATTTCAATTTCGTTATTGATTTGGCGTTCTAAATGTTTTTGTTAGATCGTCATTGAACAGTAGATGTTTAGTTGATATAATCCATGCTGGTCATCACTTCAAATATAATGGGACGTTTTTGACGCTCGTAAACATGTTTAAACCCGCCACATTCTATTTATGCATGTTCAGTGATAATGAACGCTATACTACACTCAAAATTGTACACAAGAAACTAAAATTAAAAATAATACAAGACAAACAAAGGCCAGAGGCTCCTGACTTGGGACAGGCGCAAAATACGGCGGGGTTAAACATGTTTACGAAATCTCAACCCTCCACTATACCTCTAGCCAATGTAGAAAAGTCAACGAATAACAATACGCACATTAAAATTCAGTTCAAGAGAAGTCCGAGTCTGATAAATAAAGGCAATAGTAGTATACCGATGTTCGAAACTCATAAATCGATAGAAAAAAAACAAATTCCGGTCACAAACGTGATGTCAGAAGATGTAACCAAAGAAAATAAACAAAATGACAATAATACATAAATAACAACAGATTTATATCAGTTAACAGACATGCCAGCTCCAGACTTCAATTAAACTGATTGAAAGATTATGTCTTCATCATATGAATATCAGGCACAATCCTTCCCGTTAGGGGTTTAGTACATACCATCATAACATATATGAGAAGAACATAACCGGTATCATGCCAACAACTGGGTTTTAAATAAATGTGTTTAGTTCCGATGCAAAGATCCTATAAGTGAATCAATATTAACGACAAAATATGCAATTTTTAATGACAGTATTGTAACTATATCCCTTCTTAATAAGTCTATGTAAAGGTTTTGATAGCTTCTGAGGTAAATACTGACATTTTTGTGCTTTATAAAAAATATTTCCATAAAAAATTGGATGTGAAATACCTGAACGTATAAGATGTCTACATATTGAGCTATATTTACGAATGATGTCCTTATACCAATGATAAAATTTAGTATATGTTTTGACTAGTTGGTGATATCGAAAACCCTGGTGTAATAATTTTTCAATAATACATAAATTTCTCGCGTTAAAATCTAGAACATTTCAATAACAAAACCCACATCTCCTATGAACAATTCTTTTGGGTTTTTTATTACAGCTATATTATGTTGAGTTATTCCTCTCTATTCGTAATGTCATTTATAAAGTGAAATAAATTCTAATGTTATTTATTCTGTATTACATCGTTTATGAATAAAAAAATAAAAAATATGTAACAAAGATACAAAGAAACAACAAACAAAAAAACAACGTTAGTCGACGAAAAACAGACAGTGTCATAGATAAAAAAAAAAACGAAAACAGTCCATAGAAAACTAGCAATAATAGACAACTTAATAGAAATATTAAAAACCTTACATATTTGCTTATTCTAAAAAAAAAATGGATTTAAATCATTAATAGAACGTGTAAAAATTTGGATTTCAACTTTTGATTTTCATTGATTTGTTTTATGATCCAACTTTAATTACTTTCTTGAAATACGCCGGGTGTTCAAAGTGCCCTTTACGAAACTCAAAACGATGTCTGTTGAGTATAGAGTATTTTAACATCATTATTATAAATTTGTTTTCAGTATACATTATTTGAGAAGGTCTATATATGTTTAGTTGTCCTATTCTGTGAAAATGTTTAATTAAATGCTAAATACGTTTGAAGTTTAATTTATGAACCTTGGTTTACGTTATCGTTGCAAAAAACAGTGTTTACAAACAATTTTCTGGTTATACGACACTGTGTCTAGTAATTTTAGTTCATTGCAATAAATCTTGTTATAATTGTGTATCTATAAGAAAATTAAAAATTATATATTGTACAAATGAATAGGAAAAGTCACTTTCCATGAAATATATGCATCTGTTCGAATGATTTTTGTCATTCGATTTGAATGATTGAAATCTTCCCTTTATAGGCAAAACTATATAAACATTTATTCAATAGTCATTTTAAAAAGAAAATCAGCTAAGTATGAAATGCTAAAAACTCCTACTTATACATTTTTTTTATGCTATCAATTTTTATTGATGTCTTTGTATTTGGATTGTCTATACATCATGCTTTGTTTGCTTTTCTACATCAACTTGAAAGGTGTGTTTATGCCTGGGAGTGCTAAGCACTCAGTAGCCAGTGCCGCGGTACTAACATGATTTCTGGCTTTAAATAATTTGTCAAATGTTCGGATACTTCCTGATAAAAATAATGTGAACATGAGTTTGTCTCTTTTTTTATGTTTTGTTTTCTTTAAGATAATGCCATACTAGTTATATCTTACTTCAATTTGTATTGATACTGATTGTTTGTTTTAAGTATCTAAACTTTCCGTTTTCGTGAATTCTTCATAACATAAAACATGTTTCCATGCCTCATCAGTTTTTCTGATTCTATTAGTTTTAAGATTTTCTATACTTTTTTTTAATTGGCTCCATTTCTTGAATGCTATTTTATGTAATGTTCCTTATATAATAGCTGTATGCACGCACATCAGTAAAACGGATTATATAGAAAAGGCAACAGTATTTGACCGTTGTTCAAATTTTGAATGAAAAACATCGCTTGAATCTCATAAACACTTAACATAGGTGTTACTGATTTTGTCGACAGAATAAATAAACTTCGCCTATTTTGCATGCATTTTCCAACATGTGAAACCAATTCAAGTTAATACTGACGCTATATGGAATTGCAATATTTACATAATGTCGATTTTAATCGTTCTCCTTGGCCTTTTAATCCTTCTTTATTTGCATATTCGCAAATCCCTGTAACCATGATCACTGATATGTCTTATTTGCCGTAAACCCAGTTATGTGTTCTCCTTTTCTTGGAATGTTATGATGGTCTTCGACGGCTAACTATTCCATCTTTGATTTTTTAACGATTCTTGTTGAGTCCTTAAAGACGTATGTGTAATTCGCTTTGAACTAGATTCCTGTTAATGCCAGTTCTCGAAATAGTTACGTTTGTGTATTATTTCGTTTTGTTATTTGATTTTGTGATTCGTGGGAATCTGATCAGTATAGCCTTTCCCAGCTGGATTTTACTGCTGCTTGTTTTGTTGTTGTACGCTTACACTGCTTTTTCAGATTTTTATAAGGGGTGTTCATATGCTTGTTTAAGTCTGCCATATACTTTTTATGATAGAGGGCTGCTGCTCACAAGGAAGCTATTAAACCAAGAGTTCCAAATTGTGAAGGTGAAATCATCACTTCGTAAATTTTACGGACGCCATCACGAGTTGGTTGATTGTTATGGAATAACCGTTTCACAAATGATATAGAATATGTTCCTTCCGTCGAAACTACAATCCCCTTCCCTTTCATGAATGTGATCTACCGAATAAGACTATTTACCGGATTTGTAATCACATAAGCAACACGACGGGTGCCACATGTGGAGCAGGATCTGCTTACCCTTCCGGAGCACCTGAGATCACCCCTAGTTTTTGGTGGGGTTCGTGTTGTTTATTCTTTAGTTTTGTATTTTGTGTCATGTGTACTTTTGCTTGTCTTTTTCATTTTTAACCATGGCGTTGTCAGTTTAATTTTGATTTATGAGTTTGACTGTGGTATTTTTGATCCCTCTTTTTACGCTTGCTGCAGTTTACGAACCTATGATCTTGAGGTTGTCTTCTGTAGACCAGACCGTTGGATGTCTCGTTAAAATTATGTCACGTTTTGTCGGTGACTTAAGAGTTGGTCCTCAATGCTCTTAAGCTTCGTACTTTATTTGGCATTTTTAACTTTTTTGGATTCGAGCGTCACTGATGAGTCTTTTGTAGACGAAACGCGCGTCTGGCGTATATACAAAATTAGTCCTGGTATCTATGATGAGTTTATTTTCAGTATTTCAATAAGTGTAGTCTTATTTTTATCATGACCTATTTCCTCACATTTTAATAAATATTGATCGAAAATTAAAATGACAAAAACAAATCAAAAAGAAATATTCAAAAGTAATACAGCTTTACTTTTTATATTTAATATTCGAGTCACAGAATTTCACTTGAGTTTTAATCAAATACAAGGAAGATGATGTTGCATCCTTTCAATCACGTAAACGATTTTTAAATGACATGGTAAAAATAATAACACCTGTATTTAGAAATAACAAGTTATTTTAGTATCAATTTTAACAATTAAAAAGAAGTAGAAAATTTAAATATAACGTAAATTCATGTAAACATGTTATTAAAAATGTAAAGTTTATGTTAACAAGATCAATACCATTGACTCAATCTAATACATGACAAAACTAATAACGAGATATCAAAGACGTCTCATTTCAAGCAGCATACGCATTTTGGTATTCACCGTCATGAATCTTGGGTACATATCAATATTGTTGAACTACATTATGTTTGTCAAGAGTCATTTTTCTATGATATTATATTCTCTATACGATTTGATTTCATGTGCCTCTTACTGTTTTCTCTTTCTTTTAAAATGGACCCATTTCATTGCAAAAAAGAGACGAAAGATGCTCAAAATCATAAATCGAAAACAAACTAATAAAGTCATGGCAAAAACGAAAAAAAAAAAAAAACAACGAAAAAAACGAAGACTTAACAGTATCCAAAACACACCAAAGAAAACTGGAAAACACGAACCTCACCTTAATCGAGGATGGTGCCATGTGCTCTGAAAGGATAAGCAGATCTTGCTCCACATGTGGCAAACGTCGTGTTGCTTGTGTAAGTACAAGCCCGTATAATTCGGTAAGTCACATTCAAGGAAAAGAGGACGGGAATGAGGTTGTGACAATTGAATCATATACATCGTCATCTGTGAAACAGATATCCAGAATGATCAACTAGTTCGTGATGGCATTGTTAAAATTCTCGAAGAAATTATTTCCTTTTCACCCCATAGAACCATTGCAAGCAACTTTGTTATTAAGTTATTTTAGTTTCTTTCTCATAGATCAAGCACAATTACAGTTGTCAGTTTGTTTTGTTAATTCTCCCTCGTGCTTTATTCCATCAAAATCTATTAGCCAATAAGAATCTGTTTTTTAGAAATCAAATATTTACAATATTGAAAAGGGGTTATGTTTATATACAAAGGTTGGGAATAACCACAAACGTAAGTTGTTAAAAGAATGCTGTATTGCTGTGAAAAGAGGTAGGGTCGATTTCCCGTAAATCTATTGCACTCACCTGGTAATTGAAACAGACCCTATATAAAACTCATAAAAGATTGTATTACAGATTAACACTTATCCATTAGGACAACACGTTTTTCAGTGCTTTACGTTGTTGTTGGAGACAGTATTAATGCATCATCACAAATTTTACGCGTGTTTGTTAACTTTCGCATCGAAAAGAGTCCTTATGAAACATGAACTGATCTTTATATGAAGATTCAAACAATCATTTCAGTGGTTGTCGTTTGTTTATGTGCTTCCTACATGTAAGTGTTTCTCGGTTCTCTTTTTGTATACAGATTAGACAGTTGGTTCTCCTGTTTGAATGGTTTTACACTAGTCATTTTGAGGGTCTTTATAGCTTGCTGTTCAGTGTGAGCCAAGGCGCTGTGTTGAAGACAGTATACTTTGGTCTACTTTTACTGCCAGTAATTGTGACATGAATGGAGAGATGTCTCAATGACACACATCTTCTTATATCTATGTTGGTTATCTTTAAGAATGTTCTTATTCATTCCATCTATATTTCTTGCAAAATCTACCAAAATTGTTATTAATGGTCATCTCCAATCTGTTTATCTGTTTAGAAATACACACAAAATATATTGCTGAACCTTAATGTGCAAACATGCAGCTGTCACTTTTAATTTTTAGTGGAGATTGGAGAACATTTTTATTTTTATACTGGCGTGAACTAAATTCAAGGAAAATTGCGCGAACCTCTTTACGATTTTGAACTACAATGAATTTGTTACGATAAATAACGTACACCATTTTATGTTTTTATGTGTATTTTATGTATATTTTCTGCGGTTTTTTTTTTCAATGCTGTAAGTTTTATATTTATCTATATTTCGGAATATATTTTCTTTTCATTCTGTCTTGACAAGGTCATATGTTTTCCCATTACTTGGCGATTGTCGTTGATCTTTGTAAATTTAAGAGGGCCACTTGAATATTGGTCTTGATAATAGTTATCAAAAGATATCAGGCTTGGTAATATTACTATTATTATTATTATATACTCCATATGTGCGTTGCGTGTTTATTATATAATATAAGACTCATCAGTGACACCCAAATCAAAACAATAGGAAGGTCAACTGGAGGTGAAAAAGACTACCACTGACTAATTGAATTGATGTAACCATTGTATGCACATAAAGCTGACTGCTAAATCAAATTAATCGGGAACGCTCAAAGTCAAAATATTTAAAGCCAATGATGTGTGTGCAATATATCATTTCTTTCAGAAATCATGAACTCCGTCCAACGTACCCAATGTAACCAAATGCAAATACTAAAAGGAGAATAACTTAACATATTTTTATTGATCAGTTGTGTATCTATTAGAACTCCAACGCACCACTGTTAAAAGTATATCTAAAGAAGTGACGTATATACAATCGCCTCCAAGCAAGAAAAAAAAAACCGCTAAAATAGAACATCACAAAGAAGTGGGTACCAATAAATCTACGGTATAAATTGTCGTTTAATAAAATCCATTTCGATTTTGAAATAAAATTATAAAGTTGTAAAGACCAACATATAAATCATTAAACAGTTGCCTTTATTATTGCAATTATTAAAAAATAATATACACCTACATAACTCCCTGAAGGTAAACATTGTCATTAAACAAATGTCACATATACTTTTATTCATTTGATTGTGATAAAGATGATAAAAATATTTGAGCATTGGAAAAGCAGAACCGATGTTGTAGAATTCGAGAAATGTGCTAATTGTATTTTTTTTTTTGGGGGGGGGGGGCTATTGTTTTTATTTTGGTGGTGGTGGTGGTGGTGGGGGGGGGGTGGTATTTATCTCATATTTGTTTGGAGAAGATCAGATTATTAATATTTTAGTTTTGTCAACTATTTGCTAGTAGCTAAAATGTTAAAATTTTCGACGATTTGAGCGAAAGCATTTTACAAGCTGGCGCTTGTAATTCATGTTAAATGATGAATTTAAAAATTAAGGAAAAAAATGAAATTGTTATATCATTAATTCTTCCCTCTTCTACCCCCTCCTCTAATGTTTTATCACCTATATTCAGATTTGTCTAGCAAATTCACAAATCATTATAAATATCGTTGTAGCGTATTTAGTAACCCCGACTTACCAATTAGATTGTAGTGTTCCAAATGAAGATAAACATTGAAAAGCAAAAAGAATATAAAGTGTTTATTTCACAGGCTTATAATTTATTGAAACTAATTTTCTCATTTTTTTCATATTTTCGTTTTATCACTATTTTTAGCTCGTGTACTTCAAATTTCTATAGTAAATCATTAAATTTAAATTCATGACATTTAAATTTTATATTGATACGCCTTTTAAGTAATGATGTGTCTATAAAAAGTATAGAATTATAATTCAGTAGAGCGGATAACTAAGTACACGTACCACCCATGAAATAAAATATCATAAAACGTTATCCTCTTGAGTATTACCACTGTGCAGGAACAATACCTAATCCAAAACATACCGTAATGAATAAGAAGGTGTACGAAGAGACACAATGATCAAAGCTGACCCTTTGTCCATTACCATAATTATTGAAGTTTGAAAAATTTAAACAATTACTTACAATGGTGACTTTGTATGTTCGTCAAATTTTGGTTTTGGGTTCAGTAAATGTGTCCCTCGAAGTTGAGGTTTCAGGTTAAACGTAGCATTTTGGACAAAAAACTATCTTTTTCATTTTTCAAGAGTTACGTCTTTGACTTTCTTAAAGGAATGTTGCACAAAACTTCTGAACTTTTTACAGAACATCTTGCCATTCCCAACTTCGTATAAAAGATACTTTGTTTGATATCATCACTCATGCGACTTAAATGGTCAATTTTTTACGAATGAATTGAATGTTTCGAAACAAAGACAAATCTGTATAGTATATTCAAGTTTTTAGGAGAAAATTACACTCTATAAGAAGACCAATTTTACAATACTATTTACGATTTATGGAAACAATAAAACACAAAAATAGCATTGAGTCCTCAAAATATATTTGATGAGTTGTTAGAACTTTTAAGCTATTTCGTGGCGGCCAGTTTTTATTGGTAGAGGAAGCTGGAGTGCCTAGAGAAAACCACCAACTTTTAATAGGAAAATTGACAATCCTAATAAATTAAGATTTAAGTCGAGTACACCAGCACGAGCGGGGATAGAACTCACAACCTCAGTGTTGACTGGACAGTGATTACAGTAGTAGAACTACTACGACCGCTTGGCCACTGATGCCCCCTGTTATAGCAATATGATAGTGTCAAATGTTAAACAATGGTCTTCATGTTAGATAATGAGATACAAAGTTGAATCAATCAATGTCTGGCTTTGACTTTTTATTAATCTATGTATCAATATAAATTAATTGTATCTAACAAAATCAATTCATAAATGTGAATGCACTATAACATATCATTATTTTTTTTACATTTATAATGGATGAAATGACGGTTCCATCATACATTGCGTGTATAAATGAAATTAAAACCTTCATATTCATATTATTATTCATCTTCTATATAAAACAATGTATAGTATTTGAAACTTTAATACATTCATTTAGAGATACATGATTATGATTGTCAATGCTTTGATTGATTATGTATTTGCACTGAAATATCTTACAACTTTCTCAGACGAAATTTTTTCTTTTTCTTGTTATGCTGTTTTTAATTTGAAATTCACATGTTTAATATTTGTATTATGTATTTTCGTTTTTATCAATTTTTTCTGAGTTCGTTCGATGCATTGAGAGTTACTCATGATTAATAGGAAAATTAAAGATTGTTATTGAAATTAAGATTTCAATAGTAATTCAGGAAATCTGTTCGTTAATTAATTAACTATTTGCAGTAATGCAAAGTCTGTGTGTATCTTGTATATATTCAAAGGGACATAAAATGGTGAGAAGATAAGTGCCTGTCATTGTAACAAAAGCTTTGGTCCATTTTCATCATTTTTAACAGAATATAAAAAAGGCCTCGAAACACACAGATCCTGCCTCTGTTACAAATTTAGATATAACAACCAAAGAGTACATCTTAACTAAGCTTTGTTTATATCATATGCGTTTACAAAACATTGCTTTATTCAAATTTCAAAAGATTGTTATCAATAAATATCCATAATAAGGCTAAACAATAGGTTATTCAGTAATTGCGTCAATACGTTCGGGGTTTACAATTTAAAACATTTTTTGTAAGCAACAACCTTGATGCTTTTTAACAGCACTTTTAAAAGTAAGTATACATAAACATCTTAAGTATACAAATATTAAATACATAATTAGAACCTAGGTAAGCAATATATAAGAAACAGATGCAATAAAGGAGGTTTAAATAAACCGCTTAAGCTCATTGTATAATATAGACATGATGGAATATGCTCCCACTTCAGGACAATTTGGGACCTTTAGACAGCAAATTTCCTATATCTTGCATAGTATGTATTCGTTAATTATTTATGAAACAAACAACATATATATAGATCTGTGCAATTTTAGTGTCATATACTGCTGAAAAGGTAAGTAAAATATTGAAGTATATGTCCAGATGCACCAGTCGAAAGGAGAATTGTGATAGTCAGAATGGCTTAAATTTTGGATGAACAAGGAACATTTTCTAGAAACGATAAGGAAGTACTGATGTGTAAGCATGAAACAAAAGAAATACTTTTTATTTCTTATCTTGTCAAAACCCAATTTAAACTTTGTATAAAGACATGAGTCAACAGTAGTTTACCAGTGTTCTCATCTCGAATTTCTATCCTTTATACTCTACAAATCAACAACAAAAAACCGGTACACGGGTTAAATCAGACGGAATGGGCATCGTCTCATGATATGCAGGCATCATACGACAAGCGTGCATAGACTTTATCAACATATACCATAAGAGAATACCACCATCGGTAAATTCACACATCAGTCTGACATTGCTGGGAACGCGTCTTACTGTCCTTAACTGACACACAGGCATGTCGTTATCGTCAACACAAACTTTTGTCGATTTTCTTTTCGATTTTACTGATAACCATTTGTTTTGTTTGTATTATTATCATAAATCTGTAATTGAAATTCGTAAAATCTTATCATGCACACATGTATCAATTGCTATATTTGAACAACATTAGATTGGATAGAGGGTTTTTTTACTGAAAAGGAGAGGGCTGGTAGTAGGAAATATAAGGTTTGTCAAGAAAAGATATCTAAATATAAACCAGACCTCCAGTTTCAGGCGTATACTTTACTTAATTAGAAACACGAAGCATAAACAAAAAGATTAACAAAAAAATACCTAGTATCCAGAAACTAGACGGTTACTTGCAAATAGAGAGAAACAACAATGAACAAAACTTAAACAAGACGGACTTTGTACATGCACACTATGTGATGGGGTAATTAGCATGATTAGATCAAAGCAGGACAGTTGGTGTAGTTAGGCACATGTTATATTCGTAGACTGTAGAAGCAGCAGCAGCAGCACTGAACCAGTAGTACTGTGTAGATAAGGACCTCATTTCGCATCACAATTACCTTCAACAGATATCCCAAACGTGCAGGAAAAGAAACAAATAATGAACTTTAAAGAAATGTACAGGATAATCTTTGACAGATTTGGAATTGCAAAAAGAAAGTCTAATATCCAATTCAAAATAGTAATTACGTTTCGAAACTGGTAAATCAAAATTGTATAGATATAAGTAGAACCAGAAAGATGGGTTAAAATAAATTTAGGGGGAAAAAAAGACTCGTTTAACAATAAACGATATAAAATTAATTCCAACAGTACAAAATCATCAAAGAAAGTTATAATTTGTTACCAGTAGCTCTTGAATAAACATACAGGAAAGACAAATTAAACACAAAGTTGATGATCATTGTCAGCCAAAATGTCCGGGCCTCTTTGCTTTGGATGAAAAGAAATATTCATGATGTAATAAACCCCAGAATTTAAAGGAAATGATCGAATGCAGTGCATCAGTTTAATTTGACCAGAAATGTACCAAAGATTACAGGAATTCTGAATTAAACACTTGCTTTGATTTTGATAATAGTGAAGGTTTTAATAATTCTATTTATAATTTCAACTTCTAAAGATCATAGAATTAACCACACTGGATGTTTGTTCGATCTCAAGGTTGAATTAAGGGTATCCGGGGAGATCATTATATGTAGATGTCAGTATATATAAAAGATCTCATGTGTTTTTAAAAATAAATCCACTTCATATTTTACCTTTACAAAGCTAGGCTGAACTAGATAACGGACAAGGATTTCACATCTCATATTTAGAACTATTATATGTACTACGTCGAAGATGAAATAGTACAACCGTCTAAAATATAAAAAAAAGAAGATGTGGTATGATTGCCAATGATACAACTCTCCACAAGAGACCAAAATAACACAGAAATTAACAACTTTAGGTCACCGTACGGCCTTTAACAATGTCCAAAGCCCATAGCGCATAGTCAGCTATAAAAGGCCCCGAAATGACAATGTAAAACAAATCAAACGAGAAAACTAACGGCCTAATTTATGTAAAAATTGAACAAAAAACAATAAAGTATTTATTTTCTACTTGTAAATGAAAGAACATACATATATTCAGAAAAAAAAATGCCCTTTCTATTCGTTAACATGTATTTCTAATACAATAAAGCACTGCGAACCATTCTAAGAATGCTTTAAAGTTTTCTCAGATTTTGATAGAAAGTTCCAGTAATAATACAAATGCTACAATAAATTTTAAAGAATCTACAGCAATGCTATATTGGTTATATAAGGTATCTTTCTCATAAGATCTTCTAATCCATTTCAGTTTTGAAAAACGAATCTATCCCATCGACCTTTATATAAAGGATACAACAGATACAGTAAAGTCTGCCTCATACCTTGACTTACATCTATCAATTTGCAATTAGGGTCGATTGAAACAAAACTTCAGTACAAAAGATATGATTTTAGCTTCCCACTTGTGAACTTTCCATATTTATGCAGCAAAACTAAAGATACGCCTGCATACGGTGTATATATCCCCCAATTATACGATATTTTAAGACTTACATTTCCTATCATGATTTCAATGATAGAGAATTTACTGCTCACAAAGATGATATTAACCAATAGTTGAAGTTGAAATCGTCCCTTCGTTAGTTTTACGGACGCCATCACGAGTTGGTTGATCATTATGGAATATTTGTTTTAGAGATGACGGCAGATATTTTCCCCATGCCGTAACTATATAAAGTACCGTCCCTTCTTCCGAATGTTACCTTGCTCATCCTTCTGGAGCACTTTAGATCACCCAAATTTTTTGCTGGGGTTCATGTTGCTCAGTCTTTATTTTTCGATATTATAAGATTGATCTGTTTCTTGAACTGATTTTATTTGACTTACTTCTATTTATCATTGAGAAGTCAAGGATTAAACATGGTTATGCAGTTCTAACATGAAATTGTATCTGTCGTTAGTCATGAACCTCTGTTATCATGTGAATGGAAAGGAGGTAATATCTTAATATATTTGCATCTAAAACAATTTGAGGTTAAAGAAGAGTCCAATATGTTATTGATTATAGGTATAGATTCTAAACGTAAATCTCGTCATTTATAGGCCTTTTTGTAGAAGAGATCGTATTTTGTGGTCTTAGAATATCTATTCTATGTTATTGTGTAAGTGGTGTTGCTGTCTCAATCAGGTTTTCAATTCCTCTTCTTGTAATCTTCGTTTTTTATAACAAGGCTTCCAAATATTCTATGCTTAAACAAATTATGATACAAAACTGTGAATTATTTAACTGCACTTTTAGTCATGTTTTTCATTATAAGAGAGAACTCTCTTCATTCACATCAACTCTAGATCTTTCGAATTTAAACGTTTCGTCGTTGCAAGGTGTATAGATACCGAGTAACTTCTGAACTTGGACGTATTAGGTTAAACATTTGATGGAGTATGAAAGACCCTCTTTATTTACAAAATCCGTGAAAGAACTGTTGTTAAACTGCAACCTTTTTGCGGGGTACAGGGACGTTGATCACAATAGTTGTTGTTTAGTTTCTAAAATGATTGTTTTACAAATCGTTAAACCTTATAGATGTATGTTATTCTCAAATGTTTTTCAAATAGGTTTGTGGCGTTGAAAAAGCTTGTTAAATCGACATTTTTTTTAGAGTGTCTGTACCAAGTCAAGATTCCAACAATAATCGCCATTCGTTTCAAAAGCTTATCCCAAATACTAACCATTAAATGAGGACAATTGTCCATGAATTTTGGAATATTAATTATTCCTTATTCTTAGATTTGGACTTATGATTCAACCCCTTACATCATGGTCATAAGGACATGTTGTTTTCATATTTATTATTAAAGACTACTAAGGGCCAATAAATGACATAAATACATTGCACTCTTTACTTACAGCACCCAGCAACATTAACCACAAATATCACATGGACAAATTTATATATATATATAGATAATTAAAAGACATTTACCTAGGATATTATCTAAACATAATAACAATGGAATACAACAGGGTTTATTTTGTCAGGTGAGTCATTTGCAAACAAAAACTTGGCTATTAAACTATGTCAATACATACATCTCTAAAGCACTGACCTAAACCTGTGATGCATTTCAGGCTTTTTCATTTTACTGTTCATGTTTATGTAAATTTGTTTTAAAAAAATAAAAGAAAAAAAGCCATAAATAATTTGCATTTCTATATGTTGTTATGCTTGATCTAATTTTAAAACAAATTGAGAAAAAAAAACAAATCATTATGCAGATTACAAAACTTAAGAGACTAAATACATTTAACAATGCGAAAGTCAAACAAATAATGCACACTATCATAGAAAGAAAATTTGCATAACACTCCGTTGCTGCTTTCGTGTTGTTACGTTGAAAATAGTGGTATATTATGAATTTATGCTTTTATAGCTCATTAAAGTATATTTTTACTTCATTACTTCATAACAAAATAATAAAACTTTTATTTTTATATGGATCTAGTTTATAAGTTCTCACACTAAAACATCGTCTTGATTGTAAACAAAACCATAAAATAAGGAATATGTATTGTACTATGAAATTGGTATACCAAATGTGTTTGTTTTATGTTGTTTCCTGAAATATCACGATACTTTTTGTATTCGAAAGCATTTTTATGTTTAACACTCGGGAAATAGAAATAGAAGTGTTGATATGATTTGACTCATTTGACTGCAATAAGATTTAATAGCGTCCATAGTGATTAGTAAGCGCACTGACATAAACACCAAACATGCATATTGTTTCACATACATTAAAACTTCTCATCCTAAGCCTTACAGTATTTAAAGAACTGAATAAAACATTATTATGAGTAATGAGTCTAATCATTATAATCATATAAACAGATACTTTTATAGAATGACCTTGAAAATGCATTAGAATATCGTATTGGCGTGCTCGCTCAAGTGCAGATTGCCATGGGTTTGAGTATTGCAAAATATTGTTCTGAATGTGTTTGTGGTATTTTAATTAAAAAAGTAGTAAAAAAAACCCAACCGATTGCAACAAGATCAAATGCAAAATAAATAGTATTCATAGAAAGCAAACACATGTGTTCTGCTTGAAATGGTTTTATAAGGCTGATTTTTTCAGAGGCATACATAAAGCAAGATTTATCACAATGTTTTTAATTTTCGATTTGTCTTTCAACGTAGAAATGCAATTGGCCAACTAAGGAAACTACTTTGAATCTAGTGACACTGATAAATCATCTGTTGACAAAAAGCACTTATAATGTACTTAGGTATATGCCTGGTACCTTTGATGAATCGCGCAATTAATAAGAAGTTCAACCGACAACCAAAACCTCGTGTCAATACTCAAAGGCTGACATAAAATGCCACTGGTAGGTTATTTTCATCAACCCTATTCATCAAATGTTAACAAAACTAGAGGACAGAAGTGATAAGTTCAGCTTTCCAAATGTATAACATTCCTTCCGTTGTTTTGTGTAGTCGAGTGTTTGATATTGTCAATTATATACCTTAGCCGTATTTGGCACAACTTTTTGGAATTTTGGATCCTCAATGCTCTTCAACTTTGTACCTGTTTGGCTTTGTAACTATTTTGATATGAGCGTCACTGATGAGTCTTATGTAGACGAAACGCGCGTCTGGTGTACTAAATTATAATCCTGGTACCTTTGATAACTATTTACACCACTGGGTCGATGCCACTGCTGGTGGACGTTTTGTCCCCGAGGGTATCACCAGCCCAGTAGTCAGCACTTCGGTGTTGACATGAATATCAATTATGTGGTCATTTTTATAAATTTCCTGTATACAAAACTTTGAATTTATCGTAAAACTAAGGATTTTCTTATCCCAGGAATAGATCACCTTAGTCGTATTTGGCACAACTTTTTGGAATTTTGGATCCTCAATGCTCTTCAACTTTGTACCTGTTTGGCTTTATAACTATTTTGATATGAGCGTCACTGATGAGTCTTATGTAGACGAAACGCGCGTCTGGCGTACTAAATTATAATCCTGGTACCTTTGATAACTATTTATATAGACTTTGCCATTTTAAAATTAACCTTGTAGTTAGGTATATTTGTTAATACTTATTTTTTATTTTTTTAACTATAAGATAAGATAAGATAAGAATTTATTAATCTAATCAAGAACCCATAAAGGGCATCATTTTACAACACAATATGATTGGAAAAAGCAAAACAGAAAACTAATACATATTATAACGTTATGAACAGGATCAGAGCCTATAGATATTGAGTATATATATCTCAGATATTCCGGAGCCCGTTTTTCCTGTCAAACTATGAAATCAGTTACTTTATCTTTGATTTAATAATATAAATCAGTATCTATATACACATCTAAAGACGAAGCAAATTGCATTGTGGTTTTATTATGTCTTGACAAAACAATATGTGCAGCAATAGTGATGGACCTTATCCATTCGTTGCTATTATGTGAATTGAATAATATCACTGGCTTTTTTATATAGCTGCAAACACTATGAATTGATTTGATAGTTCAAAACAAAATAACAAAAGTGATATATTTGACCTTCTGCTGTTGTTTTTTTCTATGGTCGGGTTGTTGTCTCTTTGGCACATTCCCCATTTCCATTCTCAATTTTATATAACATGACATCTATATAATATGATTTATAGACTAAATTTTCACACACCAAAATACCGTCCCACACGGTAAACAAAACCATAATAAAAAGAATGATTTGAATCAGATGTTTACAAAATAGATGATTTATATCATATCGATCTTTTCCTTATATTTTCTTAGCTTCAGTTAAATCTACATACGAAAATGCCTATACCATGTCAGGAACATGACAGTTGTTATCCATTCGTGTGATGTGTTTCAACTTTTGGTTTTGACATTTTATTAGGGACTTTCCGTTCTGAATTTTCTCGGAGTTTTGTATTTTCGTTATTTTACTTTTTGGATATATGCAAATAAAGGCAAAATTAGTATACCGGTGTTCAAAACAAAGCATCATCCTTTTCTACAGGGCAACAAGTGTGTTACCAGTTAATTTATTTTGATTCGAAACGTTTGGTATTCAGCCAACATGCCTAATGTACTATACATTTGGCATTATATACTATAAAAATCCCAAAGCTATATTATTGTAGACTGTACTTTGCCTTTATTGGCATTAAACAGGATACCCACAGCTAATTCTAATTTGTATGGAAAGTTTTTGATACGTTAAGCCATAAGAAAAATAATAATAAACCTAACTAAGAAAAATAATATATTCATGTATTAACCCCAAGAGTGGGTGAAATGATGGCAAAACTTCTCCCGGTAAGAAAAATGCTTTGATAAACCTACAAATATTAACCGCACAGTTAAAGTTAAATTCATTAAGCATAGTTTATAGCTTATCGTTCACAAATATGGTTTAGTATTTATTTGTTAGGACTCCTAAGTGACTCAGCATGATCTGTTAAACTTTTATGTCTATTTGATACTAATGTATATACAAAAATTATGATTTCTTTTGACATGATCAAAGTAATTTTGATGTTTTATTTCTTTTGAATAAGTTCACAGGTAGAACTCGCATAATAGTAACGTAACATTATATACAAAATTAAATGTGAAAGTACCCGTTATATTTTATGCAATTCATCCGCCACTTTATATCTAGACAATATAGTAAATCTAAAGCAATTTTAGCCCAGTAGCGTTATGGTAATAAACATTCAACAACGGTTAATGTTTTCATACATAACATTGTGAAATTATTTCGACTTATGATCTTTCACAGAAAAACTAATACCCAATGACTAGTTAAATTGAAAAACGATTTAAAATTGACAATACTATAGATTTTTGTTGCAATGGTCATCGAAATCTTAATAATTTGTAGTAAAAAAAATCTTCAGAAAATGCTTGTTCTTGGCAGTTGTTTTTACTTGTTCTGTTGAATTGATAACTTTTGATATTTCAATTTCATGGATTTTCTCCGTATTTGCCATTGAGTTCGGTATTTTTGTTCTGCCTTTGCATAAACAGGGATTAAGGGTCAACATCCGAATCTTTAATACCGTTCTTGATCTTTTTATTACATTATATCTGACGACCTGCCCGTAATAACAATCAAAATTAGTATTACCTTTTTCTTTCGTTTTAGTATGTCTTATTTGGTAAGATATTGAAAAAACTTCTAAATTCATTAAAATATGATTTTGTTATAACTTCAACCCATGATTTATTTTGACTAGAAGCATGATAACACTTCCACAATAAACTAGTTAAAAGGTCATTGCATCAATTTAGGATTAGTTTGTATCCTTCACAATTTCTAAATCAATATTTGGACAATATCAAAACACTACTTAGGTGTTTTACCCATATGTTCCCTTACTTAGGCTGCCCATGGTCAAATGTGAATAATTTCGTATTACCTGTGTCTTGGTGTTCAAATACCATTGTTCTTAAGGATGTTAGCTGCTTGAATTCAAAATAACAATATCTTCATGAAAAAAAAAATATATATCTTTATACAATTATAATTTGATAATTATCTAACTATGTGTATATAAGTTGCTTTAATTTTTAATACTGAGAAACATGGGGTTTGTTTTTTGATTGCTTAGGGAAATTTCTGAGTAATTGATAAACAAAAATGTGAAAAAAAGAAAAAAAAACGACTAAAAAACTTATTTCAAAGGAACAAGTTCAAACCAAGAATCTTCAAAATACCTAAAGATTACTAGTTTATTTTTTAAGTTTTATCTTCACACAGAGCGCAAGCCATTCATTTGACTCGTTTAAGATTTTGATTTTGCCATATTATAAAGGACTTTCGGCTTCAAATTTCCCTTGAAGTTGGATAGTTTTGTCATGTTACTTTTCCAAAGTTTCAACTCTTTTCGGTGTTTATTTACACAGCAATACGTAGTCTTTAATCTTTGGAGAGCAATATGTAGTCCTATGAACAGATTCAAAGTATGTCATCGAATAACGAAGTATATTTTAAAAAAATGCATGTATTGCATTACTGTCTAACTGACGCATGACTCATATCTCTTCTTATATACATATATATGCGCTGATAAATTATAAATTAATTAATATGTTGACATGTTTCTTAAGTAATGATTAAAAACATAAGAATGATTTACCATAGATCATATGAACCTATAACTATTATTACATTAAAGCATTCAAAACTATAGCAACTTTGATTAAACTGTAACATGATGTCAATAGCCAAATTAGGAAGAGAAACTGATCAGATTGCAATATATTAAAATGATGCATTTGGTATGTTCAGATACTTGATATCATTAAGCTAAACAGTCCGATACTGTACTGTTCTGAAGACAGATTATGTTTTATATACATTGTAATGGTAAACCTACGACATATCTACAGCACTGTGTTTGTTGCATTGTTGCTTGTGTTGTTTTCCTCTTATATTTGATGTGTTTCCCTAAACTTTAGTTTGTACCCCGGATTAGTTTTTCTCTCAATTAATTTCATACTTTCGAACAGCGGTATACTACTGTTGCCTTTATTTAATTTAATATATATTTAATCATCAAACACTAAGTATAACTTCCATTTAAGGTTAAATATACTAATCTCAGTGCGTTTAATGGAACTTTTTGGCTTTTTAAGTTTTGATCTGAGCGTCACTGATGAGTATTGTGTATACGAAACGCGCGTCTGGCGTATTACATTATAATCCTGGTACCTTTGATAACTATTTATAAACTATAACCATCGTCAACCTTAGCCAGTACTTAAATACTTATACGTTTATCATATACATTTGTAGACGAGTACTTTTATGTTTGGTTTATTTTCGTATTTCTATGTTTTCAATGTGTTTAAGAAAATACAAAATAATAGATTAAATTACAGATATTTTCATATATTACCACTATTATCAGAATAAATGCATCAACACAGTGAGTACTTATTGTAAGTCGCTAAATTAAAATTCATGACAGTGCAATTCTATATATCTAAAAACGCCTTTTTGGTTGTGGTGTTTTTTAAAAGAGGTTTCACATTACAACTAACTAGAGCGACTAACACCCTTTAACTAAAGTATAACAAATGTAATAGTATCTTCTTTGTGCAGTAACAGACACCTCAATCACAGCATTCATTTTGTTAAAGAGTGATTAATAGATGTCCTATATGTCACCTTGATCAAAGTATGACTTTGTCCACAACGATTAATAATCCAAGCTCTTTACGCGGATGAACCTAAACTTGCTACTTATAAGACAGGCACATTTACGATTGCTTTCATATGATCAAATAAAATCTTAAATAGACAAAGGCTTTTATTGACATGTACTGAAACATGATTATAGGTTTTTCGATGATTTTAGGTGGAACACTTGTTTCTTTTAAATATTTCGTGTGTGATGCAGAATGCACTCTTACCATCAATTGCACCTGGTATTGCTACTGGCTTTAAGTGAATTCAATGTTTGTATTATCCAAAGCTTTTTTTTATCGTGAATATTTGGGTTAGCTTTATTTGTTTTTTTTTTTATAGGGGGAAGGGGCAAAGAGGGTCGTTTTTTAAAAATGTTTTAGCTTCTTTTTTTTTAGGGTTGCAACTATTTGTAGTGTGTTTACTTTCTGTGTAGAGAGTTGTCTCATTGGCAATCGTGCCACTTATTCCCATTTTTATATCTACTTTCGGTACACATCTTCAACTCTTTTTCATTGCTTTTAATTGTCGCGTTTGGGTAAATTCTCTCGACTTCTATTTTCTTTTCCCTTTCGAAAGATATCTATAGGTTTTTCCTACATGGTTTGAAGTAAACTGATATCGCGTGAGGTCTATTAACCTATCTATCATATTACGGAGATCGTTCAGGATGTCCCTATATCATTATCATAATTATTTTCAGATTTGACTTTTGAAATTTCACGTACAAGGTATACAAATAAACATATTAAATACAAACTTGTGTGATCAAACATTACATTAAGTATAAGGAATAGAAAGTAGAAGGCTGCATTAATTAATGAATAAGATGGACAAGTAGATATGTGTGCTTAATCTTTGACTTGGGTGGGAAAATTGTATCAATGAAATTATTTGTCCGTGTAGAACCAACTATGTTACACACAGCCAATTTAAATTTCAAAACAAACACAGAACGTCAGAGGTAACAACTGTATGTTTTAACAGTAATTAAATTTTATAATGCAAATTCATTCATAAATGTCAATGAAGAATAAATTTCCCCTATACTTTTTTTTATGAATCATAAATGTATTCACGCATTATATGTCAAATTAATGAATACCTTCACATGTAAAATATACAGTGTCATACTAAACTATAGACAGTCTTTTTATCCTCTATACGTTTTCGCCTTTTCTATAATAACTATACTACATCAGAAGATCCTGCATCACCATTTGGTGTGTTGAGAAACGGTTTCCGTATGCTTTTTGAATTTTATGGTACTTCTGGTTTTTGGTGTTACATTAAATCCGGTTCGATCTCGTTCAATATCAAATTTCAAAGGTTTACGACATGTATATGGAAATATTGCTATCTGGACTTCAGTAAGATCCCTGATAAGGAAACCTTCAGTTTGGCTAGTATTAATGCGGACGATTAAGACACCTTAAAAGTTAAGTTAAAACTACAACAGAAGGTCATATGTCTGGTCATTTACAATCTCATTCCATTGGGACTACTGTCCTTAAGTTGTGGCATTCATACCTTTTCACCTCTAAAGACATGCCAAGAAATCCTCGCTAACAATTCCGGTCGACCCCCTACGGCAGTCATTAGTAGCTAAAGATTTGATTTCATTGAAGAAATTAATTTATGACCTTCATGTACGTGTCGCTTAGAACACGGCTATATACCAAATGGTCAATATTAATCATCCATGTAATTTGCTCTATGGGGTGTTTGCAGAATTTCAACGGAGGCAATTTCTTGGCATGACCGACTGGTGTGTATTCGTGTAAATGAGGCATGAACTAGAACCCCTTTAAATCGTTTAAGTAACCAACACTCAATGTATGAATTGTGAATACCTTTGAGGTGATATGCCACTTCTCGTGCATTTGGATTCATAAGTCTCGTCTGGAACAATTTTCTTCAGTGAAAGGGTAGACTTACTCTAATCTGATCCGACCTACATAACTTCGATAGTGTCACATACTTTATTGTTTTATCTTATTTTATACTGATATGTATATGAAATCATTTCCAGAAACTAAAGATTTTTTAATTTGTGAGAAATAATCCCTAATCTATATATGTCGCAATTTGACCTCGGAATTTAGTAAATCACCTGTTTTAAAAGTACGTTTTAACTGTTACGATGAAGACTGGTTCTATTCATCAACTTTTGATACAATCGTCAAAAACCTCCGTTAGATGCTTAAGATTACGATAAAATAAGTACATGCCAACTTTGCTTTGTTAATTTCGCATAAGTAACAAAATAGTTTTTATTATTCAAGTTTCAAAAGAGTTGAATCACGAAAGAAAACAATGACCTATTTACAAACTCGTCGATATGTTATTGACATTGATGCCGTCATGAGTACTTTTAAAACAATCAATCTTATGACATCTGAAATATGACAATCAAACAAGTAGTTACTGGTTTACATCATTTGAATAAAAATCGATACCAAACGACCTCTATCAGTAAAAAAAAGGTTATGTCATTGAAATAGTTTGCTTTGTTTTTAGTTGTGGTCGCATAAAAAGCTTAAAAGTCTATTTTAGTTTTAATAAAAACAACAGTGTACGATTTGTATATAGAATTATAGAAAAATACAGTCATTGCCCTGAACCAGCCTTCTTATTTTCTTTTTATTATACTATATTTACACAGACTTTATTAGTTAAACATTAAGCTCCTTGCATTTAAAACTGTAAAAGATCAACATTCATAATAACAGATCGGTTTTTCCGCAGACTGTTCTCGTATAAGGAAAAGTTTCTATTTACTTTAGATAAAGATAAGCGTACTTCCTGGTACGGGATTCGTACTGAATTTTAAGTTCTCTTAGGTTATTTAAATAATTATGAAGAGTGCCTTGTTTATCCAAATTTTTGCTACTGCATATTAAATTACTGAGAAGTTTTCAGAGGCCAATCAAATTTACAAATCTTGTAGTCTTGAACTTCATTTGTTTCTGGTTTCAAATAACATGCATTTGATTATACATGTACATGTACATTAAAACGTGCAGTAGAATTTATAATGAGTCCTCAGTAAATAGTTGGTACTTTAACTTAAAAAATATTAAAAGAATAAAAAAAAAAATAAAAAAATAAAGCAAACGAAAACGAAAAGAAAAAGTATCACAAAAAAACTTGATTCAATACATAATAACAGCAAAAGAAATTTAATAAATAAGATATTGGTCTGTACAACAGACTAAATTGACCAAATAGCAATTCTTAAAAATAGAGATACAAACAAAGACGAAACTATAATGAGCACCAAATGGTCCAGATAGTCTGACTTATTAAAGGCATACAAGTTATTACTTATATCGCGACAAACAGAACAATTCACGATATGCGTTTTTTTGTTTAACTTTTGATAAAGTAGATATAAAGGTTTATTTGAACAAGAAATTCGTGAAAAAGCACACCATATTAAATTTAATATACACGCAGTACATCATTTTAGTTCAATAAACATCACAAATTCGTGTTGAACACCTAAGAAAAACCCCGATACAGAACTGGACATTTCCTTTTAATGTTCTTCATTAAATCAAAGATCTTTTTCAATCTTTTTTAATGATTTAATATAATGATTTAATATAACTATTTAAATATATAAAGATCTTTGAACCCCTACACCTGTAAACTACATGATACAGGTTGTTTGCTTGATTTTCAAGGTTGTTGATCTAACGTTCCGGATCAATACCGGAGATGAGGCCATATATAAAGACCTCAGGTGTTTAAAAATAATCATTTCATGTTCTACCTTCAGACGAGCTAGACTAATTTAATACCTTCAGACTAGCTAGACTACTTTAAGGACAATGATTTCTCAAGTTAGTGATAAAACCGTAACATGTACCATAGTTGGAGATGGAATGGTGGGGAAATCTCAGATCTGTAAAACATTTATTGGTGATCTGACTATAGAAGACTATGAAGCTACGGTGACAAATGAGCATTCTGTACTTACACAGTTTATGGGAGACAAATATACTCTCAGGATTGTAGACTCTTCTGGACAGGTAAGATGACATTTTTGCTAGAATTCTATTAAAACTAATGATAGTATTGCTATTTAGTTTTGAGATTTAAAAAAAATCAAAAGACAAAATTTAAAAAGTTTAACATGATCAAACGAAGTTTCGGAGAGGTATCAGTTAAATTAAGTTTCATGTATGATAGTATACGTTAATGAAATGATAACCAAGCCGCAAAGAAAAAAATGCCGACTAACAGAAAAGGGAGGTTTAAAAAGAAACTGAATTGAAATGATGTAGTCAGATTTATTATTTCAATATCGGAGGAACCGATTCATACTAGTTTAGATATTTAAATTTCTTGATCATATGTGCAGCAACGAAAAAATGCTATAATTAATTTAAATATAGTACCGCAGTACTGTACCCGGATCTTTAATCGATAAAATTCAGTTGTATAATAGGTTATCTCTGCATTTAAATAGATGTACTTTCTCACGTACTTCTTGGAAATAACCTCTGGTTTCTCCAATATCGTAATTTTAAGAAAAGGGGTGGGTCGGGAAATGGTTACACAAATTAATATGTATAGAAGTGCATTATGAATTAAACTCATTGACAATACTGATAAAATATTTTTTTATTTTTTTAGCATGATTACAAAGAACTTCGAACAAAATCCTACAAAGGATCAGAGGTCTTCATATTGTGTTACAGCCTATCAGACAGAGATTCATTTGAAAGTATCGAATCATTCTGGATTCCAGAAATCAGAAAGATTTGCAAAAAGACACCAGTTATTCTAGTGGCTACTGGAAAAGACATTGATGACGAAAACAACAATGTGTCTAAACAAGAAGGACTATTAGTAATGGATAAATACGGAATTGATGCTTACGTTGAATGTTCATCATATAACAAGGAAGAAGTGAATGAAGTCTTTGAAGACGTTTTATTATCCGTCATTAAAAACAAGAAAAGAAGGCGTTCAAGCCTTCTCCGTCATCTGTTAGCAAGATGAAGAGACATAACATAAAATCTGGATAAACTTATAGACGGATCTCTATCCATCTAATGAAAAACTGAGTGAACAATCAGTGACGAACAATACCATTCACAATTCGCGCATAAACGCATCTAATGAGTTAGATCTACCCTGAACTACGCCACAAAGGACGCGCTTTTGATGGATCATTCATGTCATGCAAACTTGAAACAGAGGCTTGGTAAATTTTGATATGATATAGGAGAGCACTTCCTCTATTTGAAAAGAACATTTTTATCTGTCAAGCCATGGTCAGTTTCAGCTTTAGCACATCATAGTTGCAACCACAGCGAGTTGCAGCTACATAGCAAATCACAGTCAAACCATAGTTCCAGTTATGGACTTGTTTTATTGACATAGTGTTGAGTTTTGTATTTTCACACCGAGGACATTAGTCTCATTATCAGAATCTCGTGTTGCAGCAATATCATTTATGTCAGCAATGAAAATAAAAGGTTTAAATTTGAAAAACAATATTACTTTTTTTATTATTTCCTTTGTACTTGATACATTTTTCTTATAATTCTACTTTTTACACTAAAAGACACTCGCACACCAAAATCGGATTTCAATGATTGAACGTGTCAATACAAAAGTACAAAAAAAACCTTTATGACATATTATATCTTTACGAGGTTATCATGTGATGGAGTTTTGTTTGTTTGGTTTTTGTTGTTGTTTTGTTTTAAATTTCATCCCTTTTAATTGTGAACAGTTGAATAACAAAAGCTACACTTAAGAACAAAAAAGGACAAGAAAACAATCAAACAACAGCGTATCAAAAGTATCGCAGTTCTTGAAAACAATCTCAAAGTACTAAATCTGCTGATATAAATTTACACAAACTTGCACTCTAATGTGGTGACTGTACTCCTTTTTACAACATGACGATGTTTTTTTGTTCAATGCCTAAATTGAATTGAATAAAGGCAGTATTATGTTATAAAGTAAGAAGATATTGTATGATTGCCAATGAGCAACTATATATAAACAGAGTCTGTAGTCTTGTTTCACCTAATTTTAATGAATTATCGAATTGATGTTATTCCCACAAATAAAATAACAGACAGAGGTATAACTATAAACTCTCATGAGGAATGCGCTTGCAAATTGTCATTGTTTCCTCTTTGGGATTCCAACTCCGGCTTCAATCAACACAAGCACAACATAACTTATAAGTCTTATACTAAGCAACTCGAACCCAACCCAAACTAGGGGTGGTATAAGATGTGTGTTTGTTTGTTAGTTTTGTTTTTGTTTTTAATGGGGTGGTAAGCAATCCTGCTCCAAATTTGACATCCGTCATTTTCTGTTATCTTGTTGCATTTCATTTGTGTTGCTCTAATATGAAAGGACAATACACATGGTTATCTCCTTTACATCTGAATTTAATTATACGAAGCCCAGTTAGGAGATTAAAGTGTGTATGGGTTTTCATTACAGCTAACTTTCTGACAAATAGCACAATCTCCCAATGCATTACTTGTATTCAGTGAATGTTAATGAACAAGATGCGCATATCAAGCAGTATCCAACTAATAACTGTGGCTACCTCAGAACTGGGACGACCTCAGAGCCATCGTAGATAACTTCATTTCTTATAGTACCGAGGAAAATTCCAAATTGTGTGCTGTTTTGTTTCTTGCTAAGGTCATCCAGTCGGTAGCTGGACTGTTTGTTGTGTGTTTTAGTTTTACGACATATGGTCTTAATAAGCGAAGGGGATTTGAGCATAAAAACTGGTCCAACCCCACTACAATGGTGCCTGATTCAAGTTATGCAATCAGCTTTAATTTCGTTCGGTATTTTGTAAGTGTTTTACCCAGTGTGTTTCCTCTCTCCGATATCGGGTGTAAGTGGCTGATGAGGTCTGTTGTCTGTTCACTGTTTTTTGTTGATTTTCTGTTATCCTCTTAGTGCAAAATATCGTTTGTTTCTGTTATGTATTACTTGAATAAAAACAAAAACTGAACTGTCACGTAGGAGTTTTAACTTTTTTTTTTATTCGAGCGTCACTTGTGAGATTTTTGTAGACGAAACGCACGTCTGACATAAAATATTTGAATCCTAGTCCTTGTAATATGATGGAGTTTACTGATACCTCCATGATGCTATTTTGTCATTTTCCAACTATCAAAATCAAGTTTTGGTTTTTACACAAAGTAATTTCGTTTGGTGTATAGAATTCAACAGAAAGCAATACATTGTGTATTTGTATGTTTGTACTATAAAATACAAGCGACCCACGCGTTAAAAATATCAAACGAAACAGGACATCTTTGCGTTACTATTTCAGAATAAATATAAACTTGTACTTTAAACTTTACAACTGTTACAAGGGCGTTTTCAATATAATATACGATTGAGTAGTTTTGCTGCTTCATCAAACAAGCAATAAAATATTACCACCTACAAAAAAATGAATAAATTAGTGAATAATGGTTGTAAGAACTAAAACCCATTTCGATAAGTAAAAAAATTTAAATTTTAAATTTCGAATTGACGTCACTATAATTTGTAGTACTCTTTATCCAATGATGCACAGTACATATAAATACATTGCATTTAAGAGACTACATAATATATACAATATAACAATGCTATTGAAAATGTACACGGAAAAAAGGTGCAAGCATTAATTCATTATTAGATAAAAGAGGGACGAAAGATACCAGAGGGACAGTCAAACTCATAAATCGAAAATAAACTGACAACGCCATGGCTAAAAACGAAAAGGACAAACAGACAAAAAATAGTACACATGACACAACATAGAAAACTAAAGAATAAACAACACGAACCCCAACAAAAACTAGGGGTGAACTCAGGCAGATCCTGCTCACCTGTGGCATCCGTCGTGTTGCTTATGAGATAACAAATCCGGTAAATAGTCTATTCGGTAGGTCACATTTATGAAAGGGAAGTGGATTGTAGTTACGACGTAAGGAACATATCCGATATCATTTGTGAAACGGTTATTCCATAACGGCCAACCAACTCGTGATGGCGTCCGTAAAATTTACGAAGAGATAACATTGGTAAATATATAATATCTCTGACGAAAAGAGAACTAAAAAGCTTGTCCGAATGCAAAAAATTAATGTACAAAAAAAAAACAATTAACCAAAGGATTTAGTAAGTAATAATGTTTAAAGATTTATTATAAAAAAGACTTTCAGGTAAAAGTATATATACAAATATATAATTAGCTTTGGAAACTTAAATTAATACAATATTAATAAATAATCATTAATAAATTGATAAATTAATAGCAATGGTTGTGACTAAATATACCTCTAATGCCTTAACACAAGGATGTCAAATGTAAGCAAAGAAGCTTATTTTCAATGGGGTTCTTATAGTCTTGATAATAAAATGACTGATGATAATTTATTATTATTTTACAGCAATAAATAGTATCAATGAATCATAGCTTAAAAACATTCGTATAAAAGCAATCTGATAAATAAAACTACAAAATCTGCATCTGACTTTAAACTGAGTTTACTTATTAGGTGTTTTTACTTAAAACTTCAATTTTATTTTCGAATTCACACGATTTATACTACGTGATCTTGCAAAGCATTCCAGTTCTATACCAAATAAACTACATGAATATATCGATTGGTCCAAGGGGAGACTGAAAATTTGAAAAAAAATATGCTTTTGTTTAATATTAAAAATCCAATGATTATTCGTTTATATTAATAAAAAAAAGTAATTTAAAAAGAAGATTTCATAAAAAAATTTCCTGTCTTCTTTGTTTCAAAAGCGCTTGCTTGAATCAAATGTCCTTGAAGGAATGCTCCTGTATTACAGACACGTTCGGAATGTGGACTATTTAAATCTTATCCAATTGATTGAACAGTTACATAAAAACAATAACACCTAGCTTTACCTGAACACGACAGATGTTGTAAACTTGTCAGCAGGGTGAGATTGAATGATTGGATAATTGACATTACGTATTTGACCTCAGTCTGACCACACGGAGAACCTCAGTGGATAATCGAAAATATAATAGTTTGGCCAATCAATAGATCAATTACAGCATTAGAATAATTCTAATATGTTAGTATAGAGTGAAACAGATTAAAATAATTCTCTTTTAATCGTTTTAGAAACTGAAAACGTTTAAGTAGTTAAACATTTAATTGAATTTAAGTTCACACATAATCATACTATGCAAATGTATTTATTATTCAACTTTATCTTTAAAATCTCCGGTCAATTCAGGGTTACATTCGTTCCTTACTTGCAATTTTAAGTTATAGTGCTAAGGTCATATTGACTCTACATACATTTAATATCATAGAGAATAACTAACATTCTTCGTGTAAAGAAAAGTGTAAAATGGAAACAATTTAAAAATGCAATAGAAAATAAACAAACTTCTATCGATACAGCAAAAACTGCAAACAAAACAAAACAAAAACCAACACAATGTCTTCATTGGTAGACCTATGCCAACAATATATATTTCAAGCCCTACATCACACACGTACAGATTTGAATAAAATACATGTAACCGTGTCTAACAAAAGTCAGACTAAAGAAAAACGCTCTTAGTTCTTTTGACTATCATTACTGAACTCAAATGCGTGATTTTCTCGCTGTGTTGAAGACCAATTGGTGGCCTTGTACTGTTTTCTGTTATAAAGTGGGGTTGAAGTCTTTTTGACATTTTCCTCGTTTCCATTCTCAATTTCATTCTAATATAAGTTGAGTCAACGTCCCTTCCTACATGTATACACTTCTGACTTTTTACATAGAGACTGGCGACAAATTGTATCTTGAGAATATTTTTATTTCATGTGTAATAAAAATAAGAAGAAGCATCCAGAGATCAAATGAAGTTGACATATATGGAACAAGGGATTACCGTTCGACCTTCTACAATGGTATCCATACCGTATAGTACGATATAAAAGGTCCAGACAGGACAAAATGTTAAAAAAAAACCTGATTTATGTGCAAAAAATAAGGACTTGGGACAGGAACATGCAACAGATCCGGAGTAACATATGTAAGCAGCTGTGTCTTCATTTTAGAAAGTTCCACTACGGCTATCTAAAACATTTGCTTATCAAGCAATTTTTCATGGTGCCTTGGATTTTTGACTATTCCCAATATTTTCTTATGTTATCAATTGTCTACCTCTTGAAAGACAGATTAAACTAATATGAATTGCTTTCTATTCGGATAGTGAGAAAGAAGGTTACATATACCTACCTTTTGAAAGACAGTTTAAACTAATATGAATTGCTTTCCATTCGGATAGTGAGAGAGAAGGTTACATATAGCCATTTAACATATGATATAAAATTTCGTAACCAAATAGTTGGTAATTACATTTTTATAATAGTTACTCAATTAGGTTTCGGTCAGTCTTGGGTCAAGCGATCAATATATATATACAAGGTTGATAAATTGATAACATTAAACTATTTTAATTATTTGAGTGTTAATAGGCGTTGTTAATCTAGTGGTAAGATTAAGGTCAGATAAATGTTTTACAATATAAATATTTTAATATTTTTCATATTGATAAATATCTATAAATAATTGTGGTTCGGATTTTAACTTAAATCAGCAAGTTTTCATCTGCAATCAAAATATATATTTTATCAAGTATATTTCAACTGACATTCTTCTATATATACATAAATTGCTGTGGTTATATATTTTAAAGCTTCAATCAGCATATTTTGATTTACAAAAAAAGATAAAGATTTTTAACTGACTCTGTTCACACTATAAAGTTGGCAAATACATTTATTGAAAATATATAGTTGATTTAGTCGCCTACGTATTATATATGCTTAAGTTAAAAACTATATTCATATGATAATGAAATACTATTATCTACATTATATTTTTAAGACTCCAAATCAAGAATACCTAATTTTGATTTTTTAAATCTAATTCTGATTTTTTAAAAAGAACATTTAAATATTCTGGTCTTATTCACTGGAATAATTTACCAAGTAACATTAAAGAAATAGATAATTTAGATACATTTAAGACCAACTGTTCAAACTATTTTCTAACTGAACAGAATAAAGATGCACGAAACTAATGTATTTTTCTTCTTAATGCATATGTACTTTCAATATTTAAGCTGCTATACTTAACTGTATTGTGTATTTTACATTTGAAAATGCCTGTACCAAGTCAGGAATATGACAGTTCTTGTCCATTCGTTTTTGATACGTTTTGTTATTTGATTTTGCCATGTGATTATGGACTTTCCGAATTGATTTTCCTCTAAGTTCAGTATTTTTGTGATTTTACTTTTTACTTTGTATGTCTTTTTTTGTCCCTTTTCTATTTGTATTAATAGTTTTTGAAGGCCTCATGGAAGATTAACATGTAATTGTTAAATGTGTTACCTTCGTTAAATAAAGAATTTTATTATTATTTATTATTATTATACACCTTTGATTTCCAGGTCACAACCTCTTAATCACTTTGGAATTTTGCGATTTGTTTAAAGTCAATGAACTTGTAAATTCTAAATATTTGATGGAAAAACAAAGAAATGTTGTATGATTGCCACTGAGACAACTATCCAGCAAAGTTCAAATGACTCGGAGGTAAGCAATCATCGACCACCCTACGCCCTTCAAAAATGAGAAAAACCCATTCCGTATAGTCGGTTATAAAAAGGCCCCGACATGGAAAATGATAAACCATTAAATTGAGAAAACTAATTTATATCATAACAATTTACAAAAACCAAACCGTGATTACAAACTGAACTACAGACTCCTAACTTGCGACAGGCACGTATACAGAATATGACAGGGTTAAACATGTTTGAAAGCGCCAACCCTCCTCTTACCTGGGACAGTGCTGTAACGGCACAACAGAAAATCAAACTACGCAAAACATATGGAAGAAACATGGATAACAAAACAATCCCATAGATAGAACATAGTTTGAAGATCATTAATGGTTTACTAGGGTTGTACAATGTTTTACATTTGAAAAATTAAGAAATTGCTTAGATAACTTGTCCAAAAGGAAGCTTAGCATATATTCTTAAACACTGAACGCAATATAAATAAGTTTGAACTTATCAAAATTGATATATTTAAAAAAAAATGTTAACAGAAGATAAGAAATGCTTTTTATCTAAAAAAAAAGAAAAACTTGTTGGGGTTTTATATTCAGCTCTTTGTATATACAATGTACATGTATTCATTATATGATAAAATATTATTTTATAGATTTGTTTATGAAGTATTGAGAGTTCAAGATCAGGTTAAAAAGAGGCCTAACAACTGTGCCAAAAATCAATCAAAATACCAATAATTCATCTTCACTCAGAATGTAAAATATATGTAATCCATAGAAAATAACTACTTAAACATTCAAATGGTGTCACAATTATGCAAATTTTGCCTCTTTAAGTTTAATTTTATTATACGTCGAGTGTTATGGTTCAAATTGCAGGTCTAAAGACGCTGTTGTTATATGATGTCTATTGGGATATTATGCCATCAAATTTTAACAATGAATTTCGAAAAAAGAGTTAGTGAGGTCAAGTCAAGTTCAGATCTAAGGATTGCATAAACAAGTATTGTACGCAAAACTTTTAATTTTAATTAATTGATTGAGAAAAGAATGATATAGATCTGAATATTTACTATAATTTTCTAGTCAGAATGCCCTGAACAGATGTAATATTCTAGTATTTAAATCAATTAAAATACTCCATTCCCAATTATAGGTTATTACCACCGAAGTTAAAGCGTATTAACACCATGATATAGTAGGACATCTGCTATAACTTTTAATAGAGTTTAATCATGTGCGCCTTAATTTGATCATTGTTCTTGTTGGTGAATTTATATTATTATAAAAGACACCTTTTCTACTGACCTCGGTATCATTGTACTACGCATCATTTTTAACCAATGTCATATATTCGCTCTAAGTACTTTTTTTTATATAAGATAAGCCAAAAACTGCTTACGACGACGACGGACGATGACGACAGACAACGGATAACGACAAACGCCAAGTCATGGCATAAGCTCAGATTGGGACCTTGGCGCACAAGTGAGCTAAAAATAAAAACAACATATTTTGAATGTCATGCGTCCAAAGCGCTTTTCAGAATTTACTTTCATCATGAACACTCGAAGTCGAATATTTGAAGCCTAGGATGTAGAAGACCCGAAACAATCAAAGCGCTTTGTAACCAAAAGGGACCAACATAAAATATATAGCAAAAACCATCTAAGGTCAAATCTGCCTGATGGAGTTGAAACCTTAATTACTTTATCTTAAACAAATTTACGTAAATATCTTAATTCATATATTCCATGTTATAAGATATTTGTTGGAATTAACTATCTCTTTTAAAACTGTCTACATTCTGACAGGCTTAAAATAAATAATTCAAAAGCAAAGGAGACATTTTATTTTTTGATGAAGGAGATTAATAATTTCACAGTAGCGATCAAATTCTCGTCGAAGGTCATTATGGGAGGATTAGTCGTTTGAAAGGTTGTGCTTAAGATGGATAATTTTTTTAAGTTTAGGGTATAAAACTGTGATTGCGACTTAAAATGACCAGTTGACGATCTGACTTATAAACAACATGCTAACACACGAGAACGATAAAACTGTTGTGTGCCCTATTGTAGGAGATGGGATGGTAGGAAAGACTCAAATTTGTAAAACATTTGCCGGAAGTCAAACAGCAGACGACTATACTGCTACAGTTTCAGATTTATACACTGTACCGACTTACATGATGGGATCAGATTATATCATCAAAATAGTAGACTCTTCTGGCCAGGTTAGTGTTTACAACAAATTAGTTTATTTGATTGGAAGGTGGGCCCTGCTGACTATGCGGTACGGGCTTTGCTCATTAGTGCAGGCCATACTGTGACCTCTCGTGTTTATTTCTGTATCGTTTGGTCTCTTGTGGAGAGTTGTCTAAAAGGCAATCATACCACATCTTCTTATTATATTTTATATAAGTGCTATATAGCTTTTATAATACTAATAAGCCTACGGTGACCTACAATTGCTTTCTACCGCTTCATTTTCACTCTGGTGGATAGTTGTCTCATTGGCAATCATACCACATCTCCTAATTTTGATATTAGTTTAAGTAATGTTTAATGTTGGTACATAATGATATTTTTCTTCTTGTATGTAAGATATTTAGATAAATGTATGGTGTCCGTCTTTTGTTTTCAAATGAATATAAATAAATACAGAACAAATTTATGACAAATCATAAAGCGCATCATAATCGTTAATAAAATTTGCAACTAATGATGACGGATGACTGTGAAACGACATGTGGCAAATTATATGCATATTCAGGACTAGAACTTGTTAATATGTATGTAGTATAATTATTAAACCTGCTTTGTATGAGACTGGCACGCCGAGTCAGATTGTTAACGTTCAAGTTCATGGACGATGTTGACAGTCTGCATGAAAATATATTACCCTTCCCGGACACATAATTCTGATTTCCAGCCAACCAGTCTTGCTCTTGTTCATTTATGCTTAGCGCATGCACAGAATTAGCCCACAAATAGATTAAATTACTTATGGTGTATTTTGTTTTATTTTTCAGCATGACTATAAGGAGGTTAGAACAAAATCCTACAAAGAAGCCAATGTATTTATATTGTGTTATAGTGTGTCCGATAGAGAATCCTTTGAAAATGTTAAGTCATTCTGGATTCCGGAAATTAGAAACCTATGCAAGAAAACGCCAGTGGTATTAGTAGCTACACACAAAGGCACCAGGGACGAACATAACAATGTATCTAAACAAGAAGGACTTGATATAATGGAATCTCACAAATTTGATGCGTATATCGAATGTAGATCTGATAACAAAGAAGAAGTAGATGAGTTATTCGAAGATATTTTACTTTCAGTTATAAAGTCTAAAAGAAGGCGTCGCTCGAGTCTTCTTCATACTCTCATGGGTAAATGAATAGACAAAGCGAATTATGTTGATCATTGATTGAGGTTCGTTTTCAATCACTTAATATGCCATGAATGAATTAGTTTATTTTGAAAGGTGGCATTAGCAAGCTAGATTTAAAGAAAGTAGCAAGTTTTATTTGCATATTCAATTATGTTAATATTTGAAGAATTTTATTTGCATATCGATTATTGGTAACGTTAATGTATGGAGATGCTTGCCTATGCAACACAATGATTTGAGAAGAATGACGAAAGAACAAACAAACAATAATTCAGCTCATACAAAATAATTAGCCTTGATGATTTAAGATTTTTTATCTTTCTTTGTTCGATTCAGAGGGGTGTTGAAACATTTGTTCTCTTCTAACAAATCACCAAAAAGGAGTTTATGTATTTGTTCAAAACATTTTATAACAAAGAAAGCATGTAATGAAAGCGTAAAGACATTTTCATGTTAACTGCTGTACAATGTACCCAAATTTTTGACGTTTTAGTCTATTATGTCTGTTTGATTTGCTGGCATATTGTTGTCAATACAATGGAATTACATGCGACTGTCCTACAAGTCAGAGGTGAAGCTAGCCATAAATCCAGATTAATCCACTATTTCCCACATAAGAAAATGCCTGTACTAAGTCAGGAATATGACAGTTGTTTTCCATTCGTTAGATGTTCGTTTGATGTTTTTTAGCTTTTGATTTTGTCATGTTATAAAGAAATTTCCGTTTTAATTTTCTTTTGGAGATCGGGGTTTTTTTTTTTTTTTTTTGATTTCTTTTAACTGTAATTGACAGTATTTTTCATATGCTGTGATATTAAACCACTGTCCCAAATGTATATCATCATTGTTGAAGATATAACAGTGACCACTAGTTTACATCCACTTTATTTGGACTCTATAGTGACAATCATACCACCACCAATTAATTATTCGCTAATTTAACCAGAAAGGTGCATTAAGTACGTTTATTTTTGGTTAATGCGCTGATTTAAAATGAGTTTCTTCAATGCCTGTGTGCTCTAACTGGCCTTTTATCTTTACCACGACTGACCAAAAGCTCGGCCAGTACATGACGTTATATAAGTTGTTTACATGAAAGTTTGAATTTAAACACCAAGGTCAGTTTTACTACTATACAATGGTCTCATGCTGATTTCAACCTTTAAGCCTTTAGTATTTGCTGATACAGGCGATTTAAAGAGTGTAGACAAAATGTTATTTATACACAGTTTGTTGAACACAAAGAAATGGAATTAGATTTATAAGCTGTATAAATATTAATATAATTTCCAATGTCAAATATATAGTAATAAACAACTCCTACTAAGTACCTTGTAGATAAGTCATTGCTTATTGAAAGTGTACTAGATATTCATTATGTTTCACTGGCTAGACTTACTTACTATCTCTATATTTATTCATCTAAAGCTCAAATGCTTTTAAGAAAAGCACACTTTAACAGTTTAACAACGTCTTTATACTGATATTCTCAGAAACGCACATTTCATGAACTGAATATATTTGTTTTCAGTTTCAAATTAATTTTTGCTTTTCTTTTTCGTGGAATGAGTATGTGTATGTTGAGTTTGATTATTGTAATTTAAATGTTTGAATATAGGATTTATAACTTTAAAATTTGACTTTTTAAGATTCGCGTTCATTTTGTACGACCGACGAGTATTTAGAATCCAAAAGCTGGTGACAAAGAAAATAGACGTAGCAATAAAACCACGAAGATTTAAAATTTAGCCTTTAAATCAATTAAGGAATCTCAGCATAGACGTAACGCTTATCAAAAATTACCATTGACAACATCATGATATTAAGAAAATATCAACAAATAATTGAGGGACACGAATTTTACGAAAGGTATTTTGTCAGTTCGCTGTGTCCCTTTTCAAGGACAATGGCGTACCAGCTTTATCTATCAATAGTATTTTACACGTTCACGTATATATTCAGGTGACCTTCCAAAAAGACGGACATTTGACAAGTCACTTATATAAATCAACAGGGTGGCTTGACATTCTCTTCCTATTTTAAAAAAAAAAAAATTGACAAAGAGAGAAATAGAGGGTGCACATGTTATTACTTTATACAAGTAACACTTACACTTTGCTAATAAACTAAAGTCCATGTATAGCGTTTCTCTTTAAATTGTCAAACAAATCAATATAAACTTTGGAAATGGTAAAGTATAATTCAATAATTCCCGTGTTTTGTTCAGGCTAATCTACTATGTGTAATTATATTTAATTCTTAGACCATCTGTTTTATGAGGTCATTATGTACATCCAATTTTCATATAAATTACGTTTAAAAATGCCAACACGTTGTAGTTTTAAGAACAGATTTACTTTCTACCCCACTTTAGTGTTATTATCAAGCGGGTACACTGCACCGGCTGCAATATTTTGATTCATGTCGAGGATATGTCACAGACACTCGCAATCAAGGCTTTGGTTATTGAAAGGTTGTTATGTATCAAGCTATTATCAAATCTATTATATAATCAAACGGTTCAAACAGAGTTTTCCCTTTTAAATTTCTTGCTTACAAATTTAAACTAACGGATTATTGGCACAATACCAGTAGATCTTTATAACCCAACACAGATGGTCTTATCAGTTTTCCAACAATCTGGGGTTTCAAAACAAAGTATAAAGTCATGGACGGAATGGAAGATGATTTCCATGAAAGTGATGTGTTTCGTATTCGTAAATGAGTTAACATCCACACGAAACCAATATCAATAGATAAGTATCAAAATAACATTGCAATCCATTAATATTAATAAAAAAAAATCTCACAGAAGAACGTTTAATAAAGATTAAAAAAAAAGCTATTATGAAAATGAAAATAAAACTACAATGTATATAACTTTTATGTTTTTTGTTGTTGTCTATTCGTTTGATGTATTTTATCATTTTATTTTGCCATTTGATTAGAGACGTTCCGTTTTGAATTTTCCTTTGAGCTCAGTATTTTTGTGATTTGACTTTTTATGTTTAAGGCGCTTCTCTTAAATTAATTATCTTCACCAGGAACGCTCAAAGCCGAATATTTGAAACCAAATGATGTAGAAGAAAGAGCTGTATGACAAAAAAGGGGACTTAAAATGATAGCATCTAAGGTCAACTGAGGAAGATGGAACTTTAGTTTCTTGATGATAAAACAATTTATAATTCATAATTTACTCAATTTAAGAGAGTTATTTTATATATCATGTCAGGAACTCTACAATATGCTATAATACACATTATAACATATAAAAGAAATGCTTGTAATTATTAGGAATAAGGTCAAATTATTTTTATGTCGTCCATGATACTTTTATGTTCAGGTCAGATTTTTTTTCTGAACTTATGACTTCTTGTTCCATCTTTGATTTACCTTTCGGTTTTTAAAAAATCGCGATAAAAAGCTTATCCCCCTTTTCCAACAAAATTTTTTTTTTTATTTTTCTGTGTTTAGTTCTTTGTAAATAACATATTCGCTAACTCTTTTTTTTTATGAATAAAAATTCAACCCTTTACAACTGATCATAGAGTCGACTAAATAGGTACTTTAGTTGCATTTGTTTACGAAAAAAGTAACTTTGTATTCAGTGATTTTATTCTAAGATCAAGACCACGAGTACGTGCTATATTATCATTTCCTTGAATATATATAATCCTTATAAACTTACGATGTGATATCAAAGCAAGAACCATAAAAAGTCACTGTAATATTTTTCAGGTTTTCCCAAAGATTTATTTGCAATCCTAGACACAATACGCTTAATTCCCTGTAATAACTTGTCTGACCGGTTCACAGAACTCTCATTTTATTTGCAGAATAATTACATTAAAATAATATTTTGCAACTATTTTGAATATAAAGTTCTGACAACAATATCAGATTTATGTAGCACAATCAGGACAAGGCCATTTACAATATCACTGTTTATACTTGGTATGGGGTATGTCAATTTGACGGTATTGAATTTTATTTAGTGAAAATTTACTTAATTTTACGAATTTAACAAAGAGTCTTTTAGCGAAATCTGTCTAATTAAATAGTTTAAAATCTTTTCTCAAAATAATTTAAATACTTAAGTAAAATGTCCCCAGCAAAGGAATATGACATTTAAAAATCAATATACTACTATTCTTCAATGTTAAACTGTTAATGTGACCTTACCTTGCAAATTGTTTTGCTTTTGACCTTAATTTTCATTTTGCATTTTGAAATTTCGGTTTCTTATTTTCGTTTTTACAGAAAACCACTCGGAGTCACACAATATCCTAAAAAGGCAATGTTACGCAAAAAAGCAGTGGCACCTTATGCTTATTCAAATGTATTCAAAACCACAGATGTTGAAAACTCAGAATAGGTCTTTTTTTAGACCGATTTTTTTTTAACCATGAAAACACAGACCAAAAATGCTACTATTGTCGCCTTTGCAAATAATTACTTCTCTCAAAAAGACACTCTGAATCTAAACATGATAGCTTGCATTACCACCGGAAAAAACACCAATGCCATTAACTGCAGTATGCATGAAAGTGTGCAATCTATTATTAGGATGGAAACCGATGTTTTTAGTAAAATATTTTAACATTGTTAATAAATCATTTGCCAAAGGAAGCACAATTTCAAAATTAAATCTGAAATGACAAATTGAGGAACATTTTTTTAATCTATTTATTACCATAGTTATAAACTTCTCATAAAAAAAATTCGTAATATGCACAAATTTTGGAAATGTTCAGATACCATTAGGGAGAACAAAGAGTAACATAGAATTACCGAACAGTATTAAAATGCAATGCAGTTTGCAGTGTATAAAATTCAATCCATCGATAATTGTTTTTGAAGAATACGCAATTAAGTGATCAAACTTGCTCATCAAACCTCTTTACATCCACCTGAATCTTAACATAATTGCTGGAACACAAAATCATCACTAGTTTTTAAAACAAATATATGATATTGATAAATTTATAATCCACGAATATTGTTGGGTTTAAGAAAACACAAAATAATTCCACTTCTATTAATCCATAATAAAGTAAAACAAAACTATAGTATCGCCAAACAGTGGAAATTGCACTGAATATCACTAAAGAATCATCGCTAGTCCATATACAGATTAAAAATGAGAGAGCACAACCAAATACAGTACATATGTACATTGAACTCCTGTAGTTTTCAAAACTGAACAAGTGGATAATATTACAACCCCTACCAGGATAACCAGATAGATATTTACCACCTTGAGTCAATCAGTAGGTATACTCATTGTTTTCTAATCAAGCGAATACACCTTTTGTTTTCAGCCACGACGGTGATATTCGAAACTCTCTGTTGGTCTGTCAATATATAATAGTAAAAAAAGGAAACAAGAAATGCGATATATTTTGATGTTCAAACAATTCAATAACCCCACTTGGACTATCTTCGAAATATAGTATCAGTAAAATTCCGCTTAAAGTTCAGACAGTGGGCTGTCATATAATGAGAATCCACAAAAACGTGCATTCTATTTACACCAATATATACCATATAACATGTAAATCATATCTGAGTTTGCATAATCTACTACTTTATATAGAGGTTTTCTATTGTGAACGGTATGTTAACTGAAAACACATTAATGCAGAAAATGAAGTGAAATTTGCAAATCTGCATGGCAAACATTAGCATTAAATATTGTACCCGTTTGTTTTTAATCAGACACAAACGAATATTTAATCGTATGAAAATCACTGTGCTTAGCATATTTGAACTTATTTCAGACTTCTTCTTTTATCAGATATGAATTCCTTCATATGTTCAACAACATACACTGTCTGCACGGAATGGCATGTTTGTTAAAATTGAGTAAAAAAACCATTAAGCTATACTAATTTGAAAAAGACAGATCAAACTATACAATCATCGAAAATTATATAAACAAGTACAGTAAAGAAGAAAACAACATTCACAAGACTTAATCGGTTCATAAGAAATGCTGCCTTCCAAGCAAGGTAGAAAGTATTGAAAGAGAAAGGAGGAATACACAGAAAGTTTACTTTAAGGGTATTACTTTATCATACATGATTACAAACTCAAAGATCAAGACAGCATGATATTCATGTAAGTTGTTCTATTTCAAAACAATAATTCATACGAAATTCAAAAAGACAAAACTGTATAAACAAAATGTTGTTCTCCTCCAACGCCGTATTGTATTACTTTTATGTCTGTGGAAAACTCGACTATCGAAAAGTAAACTTTAAAAAATTTCAAAATCCTTTCCTTTTCCTACCACATAGAGTGATTTGGACATATACGTAGTGACTCCAGGAGGTAAACTTGATACCACCAGTGTGCAAGAAAAAACAAAAGCATTGTTTCTTCGCAGGGGATTTGAAGAACAATGAGAGAATCCGACCGAAAAACAAACGATCTATAAAAGGGACAGAAATTTTAACTATCTCTCATAACGACTATCTACTTTAAATACTCGTAACACATTTAAAGACTTTAAAACAACTTCAAAAATGGTTTGCAACCAGAACACTGTTTCCTGTGCCGTTGTTGGTGATGGAATGGTAGGCAAAACATGCCTTACTAAAAGATTTGCTGGAAGCCAGTTCGCTGAACAATATGTTGCTACAGTTGCAGAAACATCAACTGGATCTGTGTCTGCTTATGGTGACAAATACAGCGTCAATATCTATGAAGATCAATCAGCAAGATGCAAAACAATAACAGAAGCTGATGTCATTGTTGTGTGCTACAGCGCAGTTGACAAAGAATCATTTGAAAACGTCAAATCATATTGGATTCCAATGGTCCGAAAACTCAATAAGAAGAAACCAATTGTTTTAGTCGCTACACATAGTGACATGCGTGATGAGAATAATACCGACCATGTATCAGACGCTGAAGGACAAAACTTTATGAAATCAATAAATGCTGACTATTACAACAAATGTTCTGCTGCTACAAATGAGGGAGTAAAGAATGTCTTCGAAAGTGTCGTCTGCGCCGCTATTAGATATAGAAAAAAGAAAACCAATGTACTTAAGCGTGTATTTGCACGATGAACTTGAACTTATCTCTGCCCGGAGATAAACCTATACTTTACACATCTTAAAATGTGTCAAAAATAGCAAAATGCTTGCTGTAAAAAGACTTTTGAGATAGAAGTAGTTGGAAGTGGAATGTACCACTGGTGTACATTCCAAAGACGGATTGAAATATTCCTGTCGAATTACACAGTGATTGAGATGGATAATAAGTGGTTCTGGTAATGTTCAAGGACATGAACTTACAAAAATAATGTGAAATTAATTACGATGATGAACTTAAAGAGAAAAAAACTTATATGTTGAAAAGACACAAACAATACTTGTATATTATTGTATTACATTAATTTATGTTGTTTGAATAAATTATCTTACATGAAAATGTTTTGTTTTGTTAACCATTTTACTTTTGATATACTGAAGAGATGCGTGTAACAGTTCTTACAGTCAGTAAGATTTTGATACAAATCGAAGAAAAATATAACAATGTTACTGGGTACAACAAATGAAAACTCATACAAAAAGATAAAAAAAAAAACGAAAAAAATCACAAAGTAAAATAAAGGATAAAATGTTTAAAATGTTTGTGCTCCAATTGGTTTAACAATTCCCGGTCTATGTCCACTCGTTTTATGACGTTCGATTTATTTGTTCTGTTCATTATCAACACATATTATAAAATCTTGCAATTTTTTCATTACCCATGACAAATGTTTATGTATTAGGCATAACCAAAAAAAGATAGAAGATGCGGAGCGGTTATTAAACACTGACGAAACTGGCATTGTCATGGCTAAACACAATGAACGACAAAAAGGTAAACAAGTCATCAAAGAATTACATAGAAAAAAAAAACACCCGAGCAACACATACTCCTCCAAAAGAATGGGTTATCTCGAGTTAAGTCTATCCCACTTATATAAGTCCTTCATCGTTCTGTACCAACATGGTTCTAGAGATACCTCTATTGTCATTGGCATACTTTCATCTTAGCTTGAAGTCAGAATCAGTGAAGTTGTCTATTCAAAATCATGAAATCTTTATTGTGGACAAAACCTCCTTAGAAGCAACCATACTTTAATTTTGACCGATAGCCATATGCCACTCCGAAATAGAAAATTTGAAGTTTGGAAACTGAAATCATAATGTGATGTATCAAAATTTTAATGAAAATAAACTGTTACAAAAAATTCATTAGAACAACAAATATTTTGTAAGACATTTTCAACTGGATGCCTTCTACAGAACATAGGTTGATTGCTCTATTGATTCTATTGTTTGACAAATATCTCCTGCTAAGTGACAATTCTATTGTCTATAAATTCATATGAATGTGATTGTATTAGCCCCCTGGAGTTATACCTTTATGATCATTTCACTGCTTGTGGTGTGTAAATTGATATTGTTTCATTTATTTCGTTGTTAGTTGTGTGTAAATAATAATTTTGTTTACTTTTAGTATCACATACTTACAATTAAGACAATTTAAGTACTAGTACAAGTATTGACAAACAAATAAAACATCTGTCTTTTTGAACTTTCTGCTAAGTACATATTATTTCTGTTAATCCATATTGTACAATATGTTAAATATAAGTTATCAGAATAAAATACACAATGCAAAGACAGATTCAAGAAGCAAGAAATGTCCACATTAAGATATTCATAGTAAGTTCTCAAAATTTATAATCAATGTTAACAGTACTAAGTAATTCAAAGAACAACACGAGAAATAGAATAAAGAAAAAGCAAGTGAGCAGTAAAAATCATATGTTTGTATACATGGTTTAAGAAAGATTAAAAATAGCGACGGTTTAACAAAAACTCAGATAACCTAAAGATTTATAAAACTATCATAATTCTAAGGTAAACGAGTTCCTGCTTTACTCATTCCGCATGTTGTATTGCACACAATATTTAGGGAATTATAAGTCACCAATGCAGGAAAATATATGGGATCATGGCTACAAAAAAATAGAATATATCTGTCATTAACAAGGTACTATGTTCTAAAAGTACCACCATTTTTCTTGTATCATGTATGTACTATGGGCTTTTTTTTCTGCATCGAATTTACGAACTATCAAATATCAAAACAAATTAAACGAGACAAAATCATAATGTTCAATAACAAATAATTGTTTCCTTTTAGATAAAATTGCAATAACATATTGCTAAAAATAAAAACAATAAAAAGTTTCATATTTCAGTCACAAGCAGAGAGAGAGTTATCAAGGTTGAAACACTTGGGGGTAAATTTGATTACACAGAGTTGTCATTTTTAAACAATAGAATCTTCACTTAGTAGGAGATCTTTATAAACAATGGATTTATCCAGGCAAACGACTCGGGATCTATAAAAGGGCTGAAGATTTTACATTTGGCATATCACTTTTGTACTTGCTTATTACACGTTTAAAGATTTAAAACAGAAATTCAAAAAATGGTTTGCTACGAGAACACTGTTTCCTGTGCCATTGTTGGTGATGGAATGGTAGGCAAGACATGCCTTGCTAAAAGATTTGCTGGAAACCAGTTCTCTGAACAATATGTTGCTACAGTTGCAGAAACATCAACTGGATCTGTGTCTGCTTACGGTGACAAATACAGCGTCAATATCTATGAAGATCAATCAGCAAGATGCAAAACAATAACAGAAGCTGACGTCATTGTTGTATGCTACAGTGCAGTTGACAAAGAATCATTTGAAAACGTCAAATCTTTTTGGATTCCAATGGTCCGAAAACTCAATAAGAAGAAACCAATTGTTTTAGTCGCTACACATAGTGACATGCGTGATGAGAACAATACCGACCATGTATCAGACGCTGAAGGACAAAACTTTATGAAATCAATAAATGCTGACTATTATAATAAATGTTCTGCTGCTACAAATGAAGGAGTAAAGAATGTCTTCGAAAGTGTCGTCTGCGCCGCTATAAGATATAGAAAAAAGAAAACCAATGTGCTTAAACGTATTTTCGCACGATGAACTTGAACTTATCTCTGCCCGGAGATAAACCTATACTTTACACATCTTAAAATGTGTCCAAATAGCAAAATACTTGCTGTCAAATGACTTTGAGAAAGAAGGAGTTGGAGATGGAATGTACCACTGGTGTACATTCCAAAGACGGATTGAAATACTGCTGTCGAATTACAGTGATTGAGAAGGAAAATAAGTAGTGCCGGTGATGTTCAAGGACAAACACTTACAAAAACAATGTGAAATTAATTACGATGATAAACTTTAAGAGAAAAAGACTTATATGTTGAAAAGACACAAACAAAACTTGTATATTATTGTATTAATTTAATTTTTGTTGTTTGAATAAATTATCTTACATGAAAATGATTTGTTGTGTTAACCATTTACTTATGATATACTAAAGGGATGACATGTAACAGTTCTTACAGTCAGTAAGCTTTTGATACAAATCGATGGAAAGTATACCGATTGAAACAAAACAACAATATTAATGGGTACAACACAATGAACACTCATACAAAAAGATGAAACAACAAAAATAAAGTACATAAAAAATCACAAAGTAAAATACAGGTTGCGGATACAATATTTAAAATGTTTGTGCTCCAATTGGTTAAGCAATGCCCGGTCAATGTCCACTCGTTTTATAACGTTCGATTTATTTGTTCTGCAGATTATCAACACATATTATAAAATATTGCAATTTGTTTCAACACCTATGACAAATGTTCACATATAAGGCATAACCAAAAAGAGATAGAAGATGCAAAGCGGATATAAAACACTTAAGAAACTGGCATCGTCATGGCTAAAAAGAACAAACGACAAAAAGACAAACTAGTTATCAAAGAATGACATAGAAAAAAAGACCGAGCAACACAAACTCCACCAAAACATGGGTCATCTCGAGTTATGTGAATCCCCCTTATATCAGTCCTTCATCTTTCTGTACCAACATGGTTCTAGAGATACTTCTATTGTCATTGGCATACTTTCATCTTATCTTGAAGTCAGAATCAGTGAAGTTGCCTGTTCAAAATCATGAAATCTTTGTTGTGGACAAAACCTCCTTAGAATCAACAATACTTTAATTTTGACCGATAGCCATATGCCACTCCGAAATAGAAAATTTGAAGTGTGTAAACTGTAATCATAATGTGATGTATCAAAATTTCAATGAAAATAAAATGTTACAAAAAAATGCATTAGAACGACAAATATTTTGTGAGATATTTTCAGCTGGATGACCCTCACAAAACATAGGTGGATCGCTCTGTTGCTTCTATTGTTTGACAACTATCTCCTGCTAAGTGAATTCTATTGTCTATAAATTCGTATGTATGTGATTGTATTAGCCCCCTGGAGTTATACTATATGACCATGTCACGGCTTTTGGTGTGTAAATTGATATTGTTTTATTTATTTCATTGTTAGTTGTGTGAGTGATAATTTTGTTTACTTTTAGTATAATATATTTACAATGAAGACAATCTAAGTACTAGTACAAGTTTTGACAAACAAATAACAATTCTGTCTTTTTTAACTTTCGGCTGAGTCCATATTATTTTTGTAAAACCATGTTGTACAATATGTTAAATATAAGTTATCAGAACAAAATACACAATGGAAAGACATTCAAGAAACAAGAAATGTCCTCTTTAAGATATTCATAGTAAGTTCTTAAAATTTATTCTCTATGTAGACAGTATTAAGTAATCAAAAGAACAACACGAGAAATAGAATTAGGAAATAGCAAGTGAGCAGTAAAAATCATATGTTTGTATAAATGGTTTTAGAAAGAAAAAAAAATGACGGTGTAACAAAATATCAGATAACCTTAAGATTTGTAAAACTTTCATAACCCAAAAAATAACGAGTTCCTGCTTCACTCATTCCGCATGTAGTATTGCACACAATATTTATGGAATTATAAGTCACCAATGCAGGACAATATATGGGATCATGGCTACAAAAAATAGAGTAGATCTGTCGTCAACAATGTACTATTTTCTAAAAGTACCACCATTTTTCTGTATCATGTATGTACTATGGGTTTTTCTGCATCGAATTTACGAACTATCAAATATCAAAACAAATAAAACGAGACAAAATCATAATGTTTAATAACAAAGAATTGTTTCCTTTTAGCTAAAATTGCAATACCAAATTGCTAAAAATAAAACAATAAAAAGTTTCATATTTCAGCCACAAGCAGTGAGAGAGGTTTCAAGGTTGAAACACTTGGGGGTAAATTTGATTACACAGAGTTGTCATTTTTAAACAATAGAATCTTCACTTAGTAGGAGATCTTTATAAACAATGGATTTATCCAGGCAAACGACTCGGGATCTATAAAAGGGCTGAAGATTTTACATTTTGCATAACACTTTTATACTTGCTTTTTTCACGTTTAAAGATTTCAAACAGAAATTCAAAAAATGGTTTGCTACGAGAACACTGTTTCCTGTGCCATTTTTGGTGATGGAATGGTAGGCAAGACATGCCTTGCTAAAAGATTTGCTGGAAACCAATACTCAGACAAATATGTTGCTACAGTTGCAGAAACAACAACTGGATCTGTGTCTGCTTACGGTGACAAATACAGCGTCAATATCTATGAAGATCAATCAGCAAGATGCAAAACAATTACTGAATCTGACGTCATTGTGGTATGCTACAGTGCAGTTGACAAAGAATCATTTGAAAACGTCAAATCTTTTTGGATTCCAATGGTCAGAAAAATAAATAAGAAGAAACCAATTGTTTTAGTCGCTACACATAGTGACATGCGTGATGAGAACAATACCGACCATGTATCAGACGCTGAAGGACAAAACTTTATGAAATCAATAAATGCTGACTATTACAATAAATGTTCTGCTTCTACAAATGAGGGAGTAAAGAATGTCTTCGAAAGTGTCGTCTGCGCCGCTATAAGATATAGAAAAAAGAAAACCAATGTGCTTAAACGTGTATTCGCACGATGAACTTGAACTTATTTCTGCCCGGAGATAAACATTTACTAAACACATCTTGTGTTAAGAATAGCAAAACCTTTTGCTACCAAAAGACTTTGAGATAGAAGGAGTTGGAGATGGAATGTACCACTGGTGTACATTCCTACGATGGATTGAAATGCTGCTGTCGAATTGCAGTGATTGTGAGACGAAGACGAAGTAGTGCCGGTGATGGGCAAGGACACGAACTTACAAAAACAATGTGAAATCAGTCATCAGTTTGAACTTAATGAGAAACGAAATAATTCATTGAAAAACAATATCAAATTAGTCATGATGATGAATTTGAAGAAAAAACTTAAGTGATGAAAAGACACAAATTATTATTGTTAATTATTGTAAAATGATAACAGTGGTTTATATTATGAAAATAAATTATTTTATATGAAAAATATGTATTTTGTTTGCTATATCCCTCATAATACATTGAAAGGAACGAAAGGTTGTTACAGTCAGTAACATTATGGACGAAAATCATTGAAATGTTTTCATATTGAAACAAAACATCAATGTTAATGGGAAAAACTTTGATTTTTATTTAAAAGCAATTAAAAACGTATAAATGGGATACAACTACTTGTTGAAGGAGAAGCATTTAAAACGGTCGGAGGGCATAAAAAAAAACCACGAAAAACATGCAATATTCCAAACCCAATATAATAAAACAAAAACAATTCAGGTTATGGTTAACTTAGGTGTTCTCTGTTATTATAGACGAGATCCACTAGTTGTTTTAATGTGTGGATAAATTACTCAGTTCACATCCAACACATGTCAAATTCATACATCAGAAAAAATACAGATGAAGAAGATACTGAAGGTGTATTAAACTCTCATTATTTGATGCGATTGTTAAGAAGTGAGAGGTTTAGGAAGCTATGAAACCAGGTTCAATCCACAATTTTCTACATAAACAAATGTGTGTACCCAGTCAGGAATATGACAGTTGTTATCCATTCGTTCAATGTGTTTTATCTTATGATTTTGATTAAAGACCTTCGTTTTGAATTTGTCTTCGAGATTATTTGTGATTTTTAAATTTTCTCATACAATGACGAGAGCTGACAAGACCATATAAAAAAAATACAACAATTAAAAAACTCAAATAAATACTACATAGAAAACTAGACACTTAATAACACAAACTCCATCAAATAATGGAGATAATCTCAGGTTATATTTATCCGACTGATTTCAGTCTTTTGTCTGTCTGTGTTCACCTTATGGTACTTCTAATGACATTGGTATGCTTAGATCTTATCTAACATTTCTCATTTCTGTGGACAAAACCGCTTCAGAAGCCTTTAAACTTTATTTTCGACTGATATGTATATGGCACAACGGAAAAGAAAATTCTATGTTTTGCAAAACTGAAATCATAACGTTCTGTATCTAAATTTAGATTTATCGCTCTGTTTCTTCTTTTGTTTGAAAATATCTCCTGCAAAGTTAAAATTCTATTGTTTATATATTTGCATGTATGTGATCATATAAGCCCCCCCTGGAGTTCTACCTATATGATCATTTCACTGCTTGTGGTGTGTAAATTGACATCGTTTGATTTATGCCATTGTTTTCTGTGTATAGTTGACAACTTTGTTTACTTTTAGTATCATATATCTAGACTGTAGACAATGTAAGTGCTAGTTCTAGTGTTGACAAACACATACAAATTTTCTGTATTTCAACTAACTACCAAATACTATGTTTTCCCTGTTAACACATTAGTTGCATAAAGTGTTACGGGTATGTTAATAGAATCAAATACACAATGTAAAGATAGATCAAAGAAACCGGGAAAATCATGTAAAAGAAGTTCATAGTAAGATCTCAATCTTTTATATTAATCTTAACAGTAATCTTTAAAGAAAAAGAAAAAAACGAGTGAGCAAAAAAATCATATGCCTTTAAGAAAAAACTTGAGTTTAGACAAAAAAATCCGGCAGTTCAGAAATAACACTCAGACTATCAAAGAGTTATCAGCATAAATACTTTAAAGTCCAAAGATAAACTCAGTTCCTGCTTCACTTATGGCACATGTTGTATTGCACACGATAAGAGGTCATAAGTTATAAATGCAAGCAAATATATCGAATCACAGCTTCGAAAAATAAAACACATCTGTCTTCAGCAATGTAGTCTTTTTATAGAAGCAGTGACCCTATTATTGACATTTGAAACGTTACTAAGCAGTATTTGGCAAATGATTTGGAATTTTGAATCTTCAATGCTCTTCATTTTTGTACGTTTTTGACTTCATAACTTTTTTGATATGATCGTCACTGATGAGTCTTATGAAGACGAAACGCGCGTCTATCGTATTAAATTCTAATTTTAATACCTTTAATAACTATTTACGGAAACGAACGCTATTAAAGTTTGTTTTTAAATGAAACACTTAAATTTGCAATGTAGCTAATAACTGTGTTGATACTTAAGATAGAAAGATACCAAGGAAAATATATATTCCTTTTTATCGATAAGTTTGTTCAATGAAGAAGGGTTGGCTATGATACACATGTTCTACTCTTACTAATAAGTTTAATAGTAATAAAGGAACTTCAAACATTAGGTTTGGTTTATCTGATATCTTGTTATCTTAGCTTTCGGACCCTGTTTGGAGTAAATCTCAGGAAAATGTCGATAATATGTGTGCATATGCTCCGTGTTGAAGACCTATACTGTTTTTCTTTTATAAATTGTGACTTGGATGGAGATTTGTCTCATTGGCAATCATACCACATCTTCTTATTCCTATATCACTTTAATTGGATATTACATTCCGTTTAAAAAAATCATATACCCTGTCATCATTTGCTATGTTTTGCAACTAACTAGAAACATGTTTGTCGGTATTCAATCCATGAGCAGTATTGTAATGTGATCAATAAAATAACCGATCGTCTGGCGTATATACAAAATTTAGTCCTGATATCTATGATGAGTTTATTTTGTATGAACTATCTAAGTAAGTCTTGATTCACATTGCAGAGTAGTCCTGCATTACAGAATCAAACCATCTGAACGCACCGGTTTCGTTCAATTTAGAAATCCAATTGATACACTAAAAGATTTTTTGTATCTTTGTTTGTGTATTCAAAATGGGCTGAACATAAGTAAACTACTCCTGCTACATCTCTATGTCACTTTAAATATAATCAAAACGTATACTAGTGACATCTATATAGCTAAACATAACGGAGCCTGTATATCAAAATGTAAATCATTTCAAAGGAATATAGTAAGGGCCCGATTGAATATATGTGTAGATTAACTTAAATAAGAAGTTCATTACAAATAGAAAGTAAAGATTGCATATGGCAAACTCATTTAGACAGCAACCTGCACATTCAGTCTGAAAATCCATCTCGAAATGTCAATCAATTTGGCTCTTAAGCCTCTTAAGCTGGTTATTTACAACGATATACTACTATTGCCTTATGAAGGAGCAGGAAACTTTAAATAGACTTTTGCCATGTACTCAACCAGACGTTTCTCAAGGCTAACATTGACCAACTAATATTAACAAATAAAACAGGAAAACAACAAAAAGTATCATTTGATTCTATTTGTTTAAGCATTTACTGTGAGAATATATATTTGATATTTGATTTCATTTGCAACAGCTTTTTATTCAACAACTGATCCTATTGTCTAATTAATGACTGAATGGATTGTTTTCTGCAGAATAACATATCACAGATACATGTAATGATAATTAGTAATGAATTCTTCCTTTCATTGATTATGAATCGTTTCCACTATTGATATTCCAAATCCTAATGTGTATAACTGACTATTTTGTCGAAAGGGAAGAGTATTTTTGAACTCTTTCCTGGTGTATTTAGTCGTTTACTAATTTTGAAATGATGACCAGAAGAAAAAGTTTTGCTAAAATACATTGTATAAGGTTTTCATTATGATCCAAGTTCATTTTCGATCGAAATTCAAACCAAATGCAGCTTGGGCTTACGTAAATTATCTGTTTTCATTAAATTACCAAAGACCTTTCCTATTAAGGTACATTGTTCACTTAAACCTAATTAGCGATCCCATTTACGTGAACCCTTCATAATGTAAAGGAAAATAAAAGCTACAGTGAATTGAATAAAAAAAAAAGAATAAATATACCACCTGACAATCTAGATAACAAATATGAGAAATTGACATTTATTTTTCATGCACTAGGTCCTTTTTATAAAATGTCTAGAATATGCAAATAAAGTCATAAAGTTATGTGGAAATCCATAAATAACATCCAATTAAAGAAAAATATTTGTCTACTGTATCACTTTGGCACTGTGAATTTCCTCATTCTAATGTTAAGAATACTAGACATTTTACGTTGTTTTATATCCAAATCATCGCGAAATCAATTTGATGAAATTGTATTTACTTCCCCACATGCATTGCAGCATTTTAATTACGTACACAAGACATCAAGAAATACACTTGTTAATCCAAATATTTCCATACAATTTTCATCCAAGCTAGTTAGATAAACTTAATTTGTATTATAAAAAGCAAAGTATCAAAGCTTTATATATAGAGGAAACCAAGTTCCATTACATGTAAATATCGCAATATGTTCCTTGTGTTGACAATATTACCACCAGGTCGCCTCATGTTACACCTATTGTTATATCTCTGTGGGGAATATGTTTCTTTGTTCAAAATCAAAACAATTCATTTAATAGCTTTCTGTGTGACTGATACAATCATTTAAAACAAAGGCAAGTAAATAATGAATAGATACCCACTCGAAGTTTGAAGTGTAAGCAAATTGTGTATTAACTATAGTAAAGGAGTCATCATTTTCATATTAATATACTCATCCTAGATACCAGGACTAAATTTTATATATACGCCAGACGCGCGTCTCGTCTACAAAAGACTCATCAGTGACGCTCGAATCCAAAAAAGTTTTAAAAAAAAGCCAAATAAAGTACAAAGTTGAAGAGCATTGATATCCAAAATTCCTAAAAGTGTTGACAAATACAGCTAAGGTAATCTATGCCTGAGGTAGAAAAGCCTTAGTAGTATTTCAAAAAATTCAAAATTTTGTAAACGGTTCATTTATAGATATAACAATATCAATGATAATTTATGTCAGCACAAAAAGTGCTGACTACTGGACTTGAATAATTGTTTGAAGAAAATGCTTCATCTATTGCTTATGCATGAGTGTCTAAAGTTCGACTTTATGATTTATTTTCCTTCTTGACTGGTTTGCAAGGGACTTCACTTTCGACAACATATTGTAATTTTTAAACGAAGTATGCGGTATGTAAAATTACTTCTTTTGATGTACCTAAAAACTAGAATAACAAATTTTTGCTATACTGTTGTTACGTTTTGTATAAGCTTTTGATTTACAAATATTTTTGTCTTGAGCATCACTGCAGAAACAGTAATTGTCGCAATGTGCACAAAGGACAGTAAAATTGGTTACGATTATGTTTTACTAATTATACGTCTGTTATATTTTAAAACTATATGATTACAGAAAACCCTGTTTTGTGTTTTCCTTTCCCCTTACTGTATTGCTTACTGGTAATGTATTATGTTTTACTGCATCGAGTTTACAAACTATCTAATATCAAAACAAAGAAAAACTAGACAACATCATAATTAAGGTTCAATAACATGAAGTTAACAAAGAAATGTTTCCATTAAGCTAAAACTGCAAGAGAAAAATGCTATAAATAAAACAATAAAACGTTTCATATTTCAGCCACAAGCAGTGAGAGAGTTATCTAGGTTGAAACACTTGGGGGTAAATTTGATCACACAGGGTTGTCATTTATAAACAATACAATCTTCTCTTGGTAGGAGATCTTTATAAACAATGGAATTATCCAGGCAAACGACTCGGGATCTATAAAAGGGCTGAAGATTTTACATATGGCATAACACTTTTCTACTGATTTATTACACGTTTAAAGATTTTAAACAGAAATTGTACAAAATGGTTTGCCAAGAGAACACTGTTTCCTGTGCCGTTGTTGGTGATGGAATGGTAGGCAAGACATGCCTTGCTAAAAGATTTGCTGGAAGCCAATTCTCAGACACATATGTTGCTACGGTTGCAGAAACAACAACTGGGTCCGTGTCTGCTTACGGTGACAAATACAGCGTCAATATCTATGAAGATCAATCAGCAAGATGCAAAACAATAACAGAAGCTGACGTCATTGTTGTATGCTACAGTGCAGTTGACAAAGAGTCATTTGAAAACGTCAAATCGTTTTGGATTCCAATGGTCCGAAAACTCAATAAGAAGAAACCAATCGTTTTAGTCGCTACACATAGTGACATGCGTGATGAAAATAATACCGACCATGTATCAGACGCTGAAGGACAAAACTTTATGAAATCAATAAATGCTGACTATTATAATAAATGTTCTGCTGCTACAAATGAAGGAGTAAAGAATGTCTTCGAAAGTGTCGTCTGCGCCGCTATTAGATATAGGAAAAAGAAAACCAATGTGCTTAAACGTGTTTTCGCACGATGAACTTGAAATTATCTCTGCCCGGAGATAAACATTTACTAAACACATCTTGTGTTAAGAATAGCAAAACCTTTTGCTACCAAAAGACTTTGAGATAAAAGGAGTTGGAGATGGAATGTACCACTGGTGTACATTCCAAAGACGGATTGAAATACTAATGTCGAATTACAGTGATTGAGATGGAGAATAAGTAGTGCCGATGATGTTCAAGGACACAAACTTACAAAAACAATATGAAATCAGTCATCAGTTTCAACTTAAAGAGAAACGTAATAATTCATTGAAAAACTATATAAATTAGTTATGGGAATGAATTTGAAGAAAAAACTTAAATAGTGAAAAGACACAAATTATTATTGTATATTATTGTAAAATAATAACAGTGATTTATATAATGAAAATAAATGATCTTATATAAAAAAAAATGTTTATTTTGTTTTGATATGTACACACAATACATTGCAGGAATGATATGTAAAGGTTGTTACAGTCAATTAATTTTTGATAAAAATCAATGAAAAATATTCATATTTAAACAAAATATCAATGTTACTGGGTAACACACTTTGCTTTTAATGCAAATGAAAACACATCATTATAGACAACATCATGAATACTTCATGAACAAGATGAAAAATCAGAACTCAACAAAAGATTATCAATTTAAATAAAGGTTGTTAAGTTTTATGGTCCCAATGGTTTATCAATTCCAAGTCATGATCTACTATTATATGATGTTCATACGGCAGCTTAATTGTGTTTAAAATAGAGAAACATTTCTCAAGACCTATGTAAAATGTTCAGGTATTCGGAATAAAAAGAGGCAAAAGATACGAAGGGAGATTCAAAACAATATTGTTAACAAAATACAACAATATACAAAAAACAATATTTCTTCAGATCACGTATCACGTTGATAAAAATTATTAAGCGATAACAACAAAGCAAAGCGAAGAATACCAAAAGGACATGCAGACTAGAAAATTCGAAAAGAAAATTGACAACGCCGGGCCTAAAAAAGAAAATAAAAAACTTGTCGTACAATTTATTTTTTTTCGTTGTCTTATTGGGTTTGTATAACAGATTGATTAAAACAACATAAAGTTTTAGGCATCAGCAGTTTTCTATAAATAATACATATCACTTAACAAAGATGACGTTGATTTGTTATCGTGGGTTATAGAAGTGCAAATACACACTGAGGAATAGTAAAACGTTATACATGGGTTTTTAAGAAAAATCTGGAAGAAATTCCTTTTTTCTATTTTCTGTTCAATATATATAGAGATTGAACCGATAGATAACAATTTTGACAATACGTGCGAACCACCAAACCTTAACTGATACCTCTCTGTTGATATGGTGTGACATTTGAGTACAAATCATGATGATTTCAACTTCCTTTTTTACTATTTTCGAATGGTACTTTTGCTTCATATTATTGTTTGGTCGCTTTAAAGGACATGTTGTTTACAACAAAGATTTCGTGATTTTTAATGAGCACAATCACTAAATTGTAACTTCGAAAACACTAATGTAAGATGAAGGTATGCCATGGTCAATTAAAAAATCCTTTTAAATACAGATAAAGGACTAATTAATATATTTCGGATAAACATAACCTAAGCAAAATTTTTTCGACGGGTTTCGTTTATGTTATTCTTTAGTTTTCTATGTGTTATGTAGCTTTCTTAGGTTTTTGTTTTTTATTTTCGTTTTTGCCATTGTGTTTTCAGTTTTGATTTATGTGTTTTGAATGTCCCTTTCGTATCCTTTGCATTCTGTTTCACCCTAAAGCATTGTCATAGGTTGGGAAAATTTTTTATGATCTTAAAACTTGTGTTGAAAATGTGCTGTACAACTTATTCTTTACTGGACCGTTGTTTGTTTTTCGTCTTTTTTTCTCTGAGAAGTAGTATTCATGATGTCTCTATTTTATCAATGTCTTCATGCAATACAACATCATTCTTATTTGAACTTAAGTCTAAACTTGTAACTAAGTAGTATTTATACCTTTACAGGTCATTCCTTCAATATACAATCAGTAAAAAATTAAGAGAACAAATATTTTTTTTCATAAAATTTATTTTTAAAACATAAATTAAAGTAATTGTTGTTATCTTCTTTACAATAATAAACAAGTATTGTTTGTGTCTTTTCACTAAGTCAATTCGTTTCTCTTTAAAGTGCATAAATATGACTGATTTCATATTGTTTTTCTAAGTTCATGTCCTTGAACATCACCGGAACTACTTATTCTCCATCTCAATCACTGTAATTCGACAGCAATATTTTAATCCATCGTAGGAATGTACACCAGTGGTACATTCCACCTCCAACTCCTTCTATCGTAAAGTCTGTTTACAGCAAGTGTTTTGCTATTCTTTACACAAGATTTGTGTAGTTAATGTTTATCTCCGGGCAGAGACAAGTTCAAGTTCATCGTGCGAAAACACGTTTAAGCACATTGGTTTTCTTTTTTCTATATCTAATAGCGGCGCAGACGACACTTTCGAAGACATTCTTTACTCCTTCGTTTGTAGCAGCAGAACATTTGTTGTAATAGTCAGCGTTAATTGATTTCATAAAGTTTTGTCCTTCAGTGTCTGTTACATGGTCAGTATTATTCTCATCACGCATGTCACTATGTGTAGCGACTAAAACAATTGGTTTCTTCTTATTTAGTTTTCGGACCATTGGAATCCAAAAGGATTTGACGTTTTCAAATGATTCTTTGTCAACTGCACTGTAGCATACCACAATGACATCAGATTCTGTTATTGTTTTGGATCTTGCTGATTGATCTTCATAGCTGTTGACGCTGTACTTGTCACCATAAGCAGACACAGATCCAGTCGATGTTTCTGCAACTGTAGCAACATATTGTTCAGAGAACTGGTTTCCAGCAAATCTTTTAGCAAGGCATGTCTTGCCTACCATTCCATCACCAACAACGGCACAGGAAACAGTGTTCTCGTAGCAAACCATTTTGAACTATACTTAGATTGGTTTTCGTCAGAGTTTTAAAATCAACAAATGTGTTATGAAGAAAGCTTAAAGTCGCCTGCCTTTTATAGAACCTAAGTTGATCGCTCCGTCTCTTCTTTTGTTTGATAAAATATCTCCTGCAAAGTGACAATTCTATTGTTTTAAATTTTGTATATATGATCACATTAACCCCCTGGAGTTCTACCTATATGACTATTTCACTGCTTGTGGTGTGTAATTGATATTGTTTCATTGATTTCATTGTTTGTTAGTATAGTTGCTATTCTGTAAAACATTATATGCTTTGACTGTCATAATCTTTGTGCTAGTACAAGTATTATTCACTAACATATAAAAAGTCTATCTCGTGTATTGATAGAACTTCTAAATACTTATCATTGCTGAATTTGCACATTGCTACTTGTCATAATATTATTATTGTATAAGTATTGATTGAACTTCCAAATACTAATTATTGCTGTTTTACACATTGTGACTTGAATGTAAAGTAGTCTCATTTACACCCATACCGAATCTTCTTATTTCTACAAACACATAAGGTTAATTGATATCGAAGATAATGGAAAGTTAGCTAATTATACATAAGTAGAAACAGAAATAAAAAAAAAACAGAATCAATAAGGATGAACTCCCATACCTCTCTAGACAATCCAATGGTCTGATGAAAAACAGCAACCAGCAGTGCACAAATATATACAAAGAAAACTTAAGATTGGGGAGCATAATGATTATCACTGCAACGTTTAGAAGATTCTGCTCAATTTACGGCACCCATTGTGTTTATCATGATAAACGAAAACTCGCTGATAAGTCACATTATGTGGTTTACTTATAGTGGGAAGAGATGTTTGGATCAGGCCTACGAAAATGAAAAATATCTTTAGTCATTGATAATCTCGTTTTAACCTAAATTATTAGCCTGGTATCATTGGTGGTTTTAATGAGTCCACTAGGTCGATGCCACTGCAAAAAAAAAAAGCTGGAAACATTAATGGTGCGGTCATTTTTATTCGGTATTTTTGTTATTTTACTTTTTATTATCCTTTCCGCTTAAATTTTTCTATATTTGAAACACTTAGGATCAATCATACATCCTTATCGTTTTTTGGTTACATTTTCTTCGTTTGGTTTAAAAACTGTTAATATTATTTTTCATAATGCCTTCCTACTGATTTAATTCGAGAGCCACTGGCGTTCCTTGTGTAACAAAGAGCACGTATGACGTTTAAAAGTACAAGCCTGATATCCTTGAAGAGTGTTTTTTTAAAGCAACAATCCTCTAATTTAGCTTTTTTTGTGAAAAAAACGAATGTCCTAGAATATGGTAACAATTAGAAAAGTAAATTCAAGTTTCTTGTTTTACGAAAAATCTTTTAGAAAAAATAATGAAAACTTGAAAGGTACAAAAACGATGCATTGGTAAAATGACATAAAATATTTGATACTTTCTAATTATATTTGTACTTTTAATGTCTTTATATCGTAAAAATTTAGCCTATAAATACATTTTTATTAAACGAGAAATATCAAAATTTTGCCAAAAAAACATCAATTTTGTTAATAAACTGATTTTAAATAACCAAAATATCTAATAAAATATTATTCTATCAGCATCAGAAAATATAAAGTATTACGAGCATTTTAAATGGTAAAAAACTCAGGAGGAATGATAAAAACATACAAAGTTATTCGGGCATTGAACATTTTATTTTCAACATTCGTTGTCTGACATGGAAAAAAGGACAGAATATACCAAGGCAACAATTTAAAACTAGTAGTCACAAAAGCCGGACTAAACCATCACTTAAAACAACATTTTAAACTCTACACCGAAAATGAAACATGAACAGCATTTCAAAGGAGGCTGTACTCGAAAAATTTAGGCAGTTCCTGTCCTGCAATGGGAAATATTTGAAACATAATATTTGTTACTTATTTGAATTATTTAATATGTGACTTTGGTACCTGTACCAAGTCAGGATTGTGACAGTTATTTTCCATGCAGTTCTTTGGTTGATATGTCTTTAATGTCTTATTTGGTCATGTTTCCCTTTTTGTAATTTACCCTGGGTTTCACTTAAAAAAATAACTTGTTCCTAATGTGCATAGAACATTTAGTGTTATCAAACGTTTTTGAACATTTCAAATGAAGCTCAAATTTTATCTTTTTTCCTTTAAAATGGAACTGAAAATGAATCATTGACACATAAATCTGCAAAAAAAATTTAAATTAAGAAATGTTTATTTTTTTTTACTGAAAGCAAATACAAAACATAACAATTTAGAAAAAAAACCTTATAAAAAAGGTCTATCAATATGTATGTTCAGCTTTAAACCATTTCAGAAACCAATTAATTAAATCCAATTTATGAAAATATCTGTCCCTGTTACACGTTTGCGTTGAATAAAAGGAATATTTAAATGCTCCACCTTTATTATATCCATAAACGTAAATGTACATCACCACATTAGAACAGACACTGTAATTGCATTCACAGAACACTTGTTTATAAAAAAAGGTATATCAAATTTTCCTCCAAACTACGTTATTTCAGGTACGGGTTTTGAAATCAAAATATGCAAAATGTTTCATGCTTTTTATATAGAGGAAAAGAAGTTGCTTAATATAGCAAATGAATAGCATACATGCTCCCAATATAGACAATGTATTACCACCAGGACGCCTCATATTACTGCCTTTGTAAGATCTCTGCAGGGAATATATTCTATTGTTCAAAATCAAAACAAAAAATATGATACCTTTCTGTTGGCCAAATGTAAGTGTATTGTTTAAAACAAAAGCGGTTTTACAATAAATAGACACCCCATAAAGATTGTGCCCAAATAATGCGAGCTGGACTATTCAGAATATACATTTTTGTACCAATGTATTGTTTTCGGAAATTATAAAATTTTGATGAATGGACACTTATGGCCTAAGTTCTATGATATAGCTGTTCGTGTATGTCATTGCTTCCAAAAATTCTTACTGGGTCTGTATATGGCCAATGACTATGTTCATAACTGTTCCTATCCAGTTCTTAACTATTTCCAGTAGTAAGCAAGTGTCTCTGTCACAGAAATTTTATATATGTGACTACTTTTAAGCTTTCTTAAAATACTATGAAGGTATATGATGATGGAAGTTTTTAACGACCTTGACACAGTCGGTTATAAAGGTATTATCTATATCTTACCTTTTAATCTAGTTTCCCCTGATGGTGTCAACTAGTACTATTCAGAACAGTTCTATGATGGATTATTCTGATAGTTCTGAAGAGAGGAATAACTTTTTTTTTATTGTATATGCTCTTCGCTTTATCAGTACCGAATGACTATGTCCTTTTTTTTTTTTTATAAGAAACATGCAAAATAATATGTGAATCTATCTTTTCAAATCTCTAACTAAACTGTAGTTATATTTATGCACGTATATATAAAACAGAAGATGTGGTATGATGCAGTATCGCAAGTTTTGACATCAAAAGACACTTAGGTTTCAACTGCCTTATGCAAAGTTGACCTAAATAAATTTGAGTATATTGTTAGGTCCTTTTTCCAGGTTATTAGACATTCTTGGTTTTCAACATTGATGTTACATACAGAATAGCGCTTCAGACGCGTTCTGTTTTCAGTCTTTTTGCAAAAGTTGTCTCTTTGGTTAAAATGAAAATGCGGTAGTCTTAATTAAGACATAGGCTACAAGGTATAGCTACAAGGTATAAATAACAATATAAGAAAAATGTTAGTAGGATGATTGCCAATGAAACAACTATATATCTATTCGGGGATCAAAAGATAAGGATGTCAATAATAAAAAAAATCAATACCATGTAGTAAGCAAAGTCAGTTATTAAATTGATATTCATGTTTGTTGTTCCTTTAATTTTCTCTTTGTTCATTGTGAACTTATAATGTTTGATAATTTTCACTGTAGAGTTTAAAAACTATCAAATATCAAAACAAAGAAATACAAACAACATCAGAATAATCAATAACATGAAGTTAACAAAGAATGTTTCCTTTTTATCTACAATGAGATAAAAGGGCTAAAAATATAACAAGAAGAAAGTTTCAAATTTCAACCACAGGCAGCGATAGAATCGCCTTGGTTGTAACACTTGGGGGTATATTTGATCACACAGTATTGACAGTTTTCAAACAATGGAATCTTCACTTTGTAGGAGATCTTAATTGACAATGAATTTACCAAAGCAAACGACTTGTGAACTATAAAAGAGCTGAAGATTTTACCTGCTTGTATAACACTTTTTCTACGTACTTCAACGTTTAAAGATTTTTTTTAAAATCGAAAGAATGGTTTGCTACCAGAACACTGTTTCCTGTGAAATTGTTGGTGACGGAATGGTTGGCAAGACATGCCTTTCTAAAAGATTTGCTGGAAGCCAATTCTCAGACAAATATGTTGCAACAGTTTCAGAAACAACCAGTGGATCTGTGTCTGCTTATGGGGACAAATACAATTTGAATATTCATGAGGTAATTATATAAATAAATATTTTTAAAGAATCTTTACAAATATCTATAAAGACAAATTTTGAAAATATATAAAATAAGATTAGATTAAATTTATTTTAATTCAAAAGAATATTGAATTGTATTTACACAAACATTGATTCAAAACATAAATGAATTTTATTTTATAGTTTACTCATGATTCTCTCATTTATCTTTTCAGCATGAAAAAAAATCAACAAGATTACAAGCAATTACAGACGCTGACGTAATCATTGTAAGCTATAGCTCAGTTGACAGGGAATCATTTGAGAATGCCAAATCCGTCTGGGTTCCAGAGGTCAGAAAACTTCATAAGAAAAAGCCGATTGTTTTAGTGGCAACTTAAAGTGACATTCGTGATGAAAATAACACTGATCACGTGTCCGACACTGAAGGACAGAATTTAATGAAATCAATAAAGGCTGACTACTACAACAAATGTTCTTCCGCTACTAATGACGGAGTCAAAAATGTCTTTGAAAATGTTGTTTGTGCCGCCATTAGATACCGAAAAAAGAAGACAAATGTACTGAAACGTGTTTTCGCACGATGAAAAACTGAACGAATCCTCTCACCCCAGAGGTGAATAATATGATTATAAACAGATATCAGTATGAAGATAGATTGAAGCCTGATAATTCAAGTCCACGTCTGCTTGCATTGTACCACCGGTGTACATTGTGCAATACGGAGCAGAGTGAATGCATAGATGCAGGCGATTCTACCATACCATTGAAAAACGCAAACTTTGTACAGTGATCGTTTCCATTCCGGAACAATTTTCATTAAGTTTGCGGATCGAAGCTGGAACGCAGGCTGCTGAAGAGTTTGTGAATAACCTTGCACAATGACAATAGTATTGACCATTACGCTGTAATGGAGCAAATACGAACACACATTGGGAAATAAATAAATAGGACATGGTGAATATTAGCATACCAATTGACACTTACAACGATTGTCAGCTGTCTGAAACTGACACTGGTGATGTTTTATGAATATTGAACATTGCATGACAAACAAAACTCTTTCAAATTATGATAATCGAAGTGACAATGAATTGAATATGTAAAAAAATATAATGTATCAATTTTTTACGTATTATGAATATTAAAAAAAAATAAAAGTACATTATGGTGTTTTTTGTTTGTAAAAAATTATGATAGTCATGTCAATTCACAAACATTTTCGCAAAATAAATCAAAGTAACATACACATACAACATACAACACTTGAAAAAATTAAAATCTTCGAAATGAAACTCTTGATACAGGTATTACATTATCAAACAGATGGATTTAGATATGATTTAAACAACCAGTTAGTTGTTTTTTGTTTTTGGTGGGTTTTTTTTTCTTACAAATAACTTACAAAACAGGTGGTTATACAACGAATGGGATGTACAGAAACTGTGATCAAAACAAACATGGCATGGTCAGTTTATTTTCGATCTATAAGTTTGGATTTTCCTCTGGTATCTTTCACCCCTCTTTTAAACCTATATATCAATTAAGTTTTACTACACTTACTAAAACATATGCCAATAGTTGACTCTCAGTGGATTTTATCACTTCGGCTTATTAAAAAATAAAGTAATGAGGTGTTATTGCCATAAAGACATCTATCCTGCAAAGTTCAAATGAAGTGAATGTAAGCAATTATTGGCAACTGTACGTACGATCTTCAACAATGCGAAAACTCAATTCCGTATAACTGACTCTAAAAGGTCCCGACATGATTGAGAATAGTAACGGCCTTATTTGTAACAAAACATACATGTATTACGAAAAATCATTTATGACAAATATGAACTTATGACAACCAATAAACTACAGACTCCTGACTTGTAACAGGCACATGAAAAATGTGGCGTGGTTAAACATGTTTGTGAACGCTAAACCATCCCCAACCTTGGACAGTGCTGTTACAGCACATCACAATTACAAACTATAAAAAAAACAGCTGAAGGAGGCTTAACTCATCAGTTCGATACAAAGCAGAAATACATCAAACTGAAACACAGATCGGACGTGGCAGGGTATTTATCCATCCCTCATCCCTAACAACCAAAAAGTTCAGATCTTGGAATACTTTCTTTATTCTATGGCAAAAATGTGCAGTGACTGTTCGCATTTCTAATTTTAATTTTACAAAATTTCTACGTAAGTTATGAATTGTGTAAATCTTTTGATTTTTTTTTTTTTTTTTTGTTATACATTAACAATAAAGCATCACAAAGCAATAATACAAATTTGTGGTCAGTTTTATGAAATAAAATATGACACCTCACAAGAATTTTGTCAGGAATCATAATGTGATTTCTTTTTCTTCTGAACTAATATAAGACTTGAACGTCCAAGTATAATTTGAGCTTGACTACATTACTTAGAAATATATAACGGAGTTTAGTGAGTGCTATATTCATTTATCAAACGGATATGTCCAGTTTGGAAAATGTAATAAAACTGAAGACAATGGCATTAATCAAAATATCACTGTAAAATAAACGTTTGCAAAAGAGAGGCGAAAGATACCAGGAGGACATTCAAACTCGTCAAACGATAAAAAAAAATGACAACACCATTGCTAAAAAAGAAAAAGCACAAATGCTACATTGAACGTACTTCAATTTTCAACCTAGCCGATAAGTAAAAGCATATGATAAACTATTCAATATCTGCTTTTTTGCATATCTGTCCAGTTATCACCCCGATACTTCTGTATTAGCCCGATCATATGGGCTTTCCTATATCGAATAGGTCAATGACATGTTTAATTTGTATACACAATTTTTTTCTCAAGCAATATTGATAATTTCAAAGATTAATCCTTTCAAAATTTTGTTTCTCATTAACACCTTGCTCCAAAATAAGGACAAGCATGGAGTTTAAATTTTCATGCCCCCAAGCGGCCAATACGACATACTGACTAGAAGCTCCAGGGGGGTTACTATACACAATGTATATTGACAAGATAAAACAATAGAAAATAATTCAATTTTACTTAGCAGGAGATTATTGTAAACAATAGAGTTCAATCAGGCAATTAGTAATGGTATATAAAAAGTTTGAATTAATAGTTGATAATCATTTTTGTCGTAGCCTTTTAAAAAAAATTACAACCGATAACCGATAAGTGAAAATGGTTTGCTTCAGTCATGATGTATCTTGCACAATTGTTGGTGATGGACTTATAGGTAAAACATGCATGGCCAAAGCATTTGCTGGTGACTCGTTCCCTGATTATTATGTAGCTACTGTAGCCGAGAGTTATATAGGTTATGTGACTGCTTACGGTGACCAGTACAGTGTTAATATAAAGGATACAAATGGTCAGGTATGAAATTTCTTAATGTTACACGGATTTTTTCTTCAGTAACATTTCAATAAAATTTAAACCGAAGTCAATTGATTTTTCCACATTGTTACTCCTTTTAAAACACATTAATATTTTTTTTCTATTTTCTGCATTTAGCATGAAGATGAACACACACGATCACAAATGATTTCAGATGCTGACGTCATTATCGTCTGCTATAGTGTAGTAGAGAGAGAAACCTTTAACAATGTGCAGTCATTCTGGATACATGAAATTCGTAAATTCAACAAAAGGAGGCCAGTTATCTTAGTTGGGACCCAAAGTGACATTCGCGATGAAAATAACACTCAACATGTTTCTGACTTAGAAGGACAAAATATGACAAAACTTATTGGGGCTGAATATTACAATAAATGTTCAGCTGCTGCGAAAACTGGGATGAAAAATGTTCTTGAAAGCGTTGTTTTAGCTTCAGTTATATACAAAAAGAAGACAGCCAGTATTATAAAACGTGTTTTCGGACGATGAAAACGTATGTATCACAGCCAAGGGATATAAAATACCATGACACCATGTCTTAAAGTGCAGATACTTTATCCTCGCAAAGAGAAAAGGTCATAGATTGAACCTATAGATGTTCAACCTTGTGATCCTTCATACCAATGGTAATAGAGGAATATTCAGTTTCGAGAAGGATACGACCTATAGGTGTATTGAGCCAGACTAGTGTTTCTGAGCGATAATTCAACTTTATAATATAATCTTAATTGGAACATCAAAGTTGAAACGTTTGTTATGCGGAAATGGGATGGATAATCATATTTGATATTGACAATGTTTTATGAAAATGTACAATGCAAAACGTGTATGCTCTTTTAAAGACCAATACAATAGTTATGATAAATTGGTAAATATTAGATAAAAGTGTTAGATAAATATGTTTACGAAATAAACTGTTAAACTCATACAACAGACTTCAACTTCCTAACGCCGTCCTGTCAATCAGTTATTTCTAGCCGTTTTGGGCTTCTAGATTTTGTAACAAAGATTATCCGTATGTTTACAGAATTAACTAATGTACAGCAAGATACAATTATTATATAAGTGTTGACGGGACTTGATTCTTATCTATGTAGATTATGGTTTTTCTATTCATTTGAAGAATATGGAATAACACGTATGAAAGAGGGACGAAAGATACCAGAGGGACAGTATGATGTGCATTACAAAAAATGGAGAATACCAAAGGACAATTATAAATAATAAGTCAAAGAAAAAAGACTTTCCGTTTGCATAACTAATGCAAATAAGTTTGTATCGTCGTCCATTGCATGAAATTTTAATCATTTTTTTTTGTATTATACAACAAACTTTTGATATATGAATTCCTTTACTTGATGATAATGATTTTGTTTCTGTTTATTGGATGAACAGTTATCTTAAATTATTTTTAAAACTCTGTTTATAGTGAAGGTGTTGGGTAACTATCAGTTTGTTAAGCATAATTTGATACATGAAAAACAAAATACAGATTTTGAATATGAAATGCACGAAAAATCAAATACTGCTTATCGATAATGCAAAAGTACAATCTTCCTTCAAAAATCGAAACATTGGGACTTGATTTAAAAGACGAAAGAAAAGAAATATCATGTCTTTGAAATTGTAAGGAGTTAAATGTTCCAAATAAATGTTTCGCGATATACAAAAGTATTGTAATTAGTAATTAAATTAATTATAATGCACATGTTACTGACATTTATTTAACTGAAACGATCTTATTGTAATAAATCAACGTAAAGTGTTCGCTATTTCGATGTTTGTGAGAAAATGAGATCCATACTTCCTTTCATTCAAGATATTTCAGGACTATTCATGTATTTTGAAAGTACAATTTAAATTAAGAAAGCTTAATGACCATGTTGATATTTACACTACAACACCTAAAAGAATATTAATGACAAAGTTGATTATCAACTTGAATTCATTCATAAAAAAAGTTTCAGACAATATACAGGTTATGAACTTTCAGCTTGTCTAAAATTTCAATTTATTGTCAAAAAAGGAGATGTGACGTATACGACACAAATAAACAATAGAAATCAAGGTCAAAATACAGTCTTAAAAAATAGACACAATGTTACATAAAGTAAGAAAAGCTGTAATCCACAAAGAAAAGGGTGAATAAGTTAAACGAAAACTTTAAATGCAAGCAGCATCCTGTACTAAAAACTAGAGGTTCCAAAGAGCCTGTGTAGTTTCAGAGGAGAACGGACGCAAAGTAATGAGAACAGTTTATAGTGCCAGGTGAACTAAGAAAAAGCTTTTTAGTTTACAAATTTGAAGTTGGGTGCTTACTAGTCTTGTGCATGTTATTTGTGAAATGCATTCTAACATATGCATTTCCATTATTTAGGAACGCGTACGAATTTTGTTATGTAAAAGGTCATTCCAGTGTTAAACATAATCAGCCTTGACAAGAGAAACATGATAAATAAACAAGGGATCAAAAGATATATAACTAGAGGTCAGGATAGGGTTTTAAATAGCATATATAGTTCCAATAACCCAAGAAGGTGGTATTTAATTCTGCAACAAAATATGTTATGTCTTTCAAAAAATTAAAACAACACGTTATAAATAGAATGCTTTCGAATTGCTTTTCTTGATATACCTTCAGCAGGAATGCGCAACACCTTATTATATCGATATCTCAACACGGGAACAAAACTGAATCATTCCTGTATGCTTTTTACCTTTACAATTAATATCATATCAATAAACAAGACACAAAGTACACCAAACCGTGAAAGATTAAGGACATTAGGATGTGAAAGCAACATCGCATACCATTTTATTTTTAAAGAAATACACTTATCAGTTCTTATTTGTATTCAGACTAATCGAACTGTGTAAACATTGGTTTTTTTTTAATTTGTGGCCAAAATAAAATGATGTTTAGTATGGTTTTACAGTACCAGCACATAAATGTTCGTATAAGGTAAAAAGCCAAAGCCTTTCGTTTTTTAATTGTCCAGTTTATTTGCAAAGGGAATTCTTGTTTTCCTATTGGGTGATGATGTCTTTGGAAATTATATTCAGCATCATATAATACACGTCACGCACATCATACTCATGTTACATTCGAAATCACGCATTTTGTATTTGAACTTTAAACATTTTACATAGCACAGCCTTGAACGTTTGTTTATATGATCAAGAGTTGATAACACCAAGGACATTGGTTATAATGACCAAAACAAGTTTCTTAAACAGCATGTAGCGTTTATAAATATCTCAACTACAAAAGGAAAGAAAATGATGATCATCATAAGTGACAGATTTATCCCTTGTTTACCGTCATCTGTACAAGATCAAAGCTATATATATATATATCAGTTAACTGACCAGTATAAATGGTGGAACCGTTTCAGTTCAGCTAACTTTGGAACAGTTTCATACCAGCTATAATAATAGATTCTATTTTGATTCTTCTTTGTCATACAAGATTTAAAAATACCTCTTTTTAATTATAGAATCTGCTCTTAAAAATATTCTAAAATAAAATTCAAATTGATAAATGAATCATGCTCGTAGTTCTTATTGATTTCACGAATGCATCCTTCTCAAACATCGAAAGAAAATTGGTACCGTTAATTTTATTACTACCACTGGGTCGATGCCTCTGCTGGTGGACTATTAGTCCCCGAGGGTATCACCAGCCCAGTAGCCAGTACTTCGGTACTGGCATGAAAATACGGATTTTTTGTGTTATTAAAATTTGCTGTTACAAAATATTAGAAATTATTTTAAATTAAGGAATGTATATCCCTCATGCAAAGCTCTGATTCCTTTCACGGATTTGGCTATACTTTTTGGACCTTTTGGATTATAGCTCTTCATCTTTTATATAAGCTTTGGATTTCAAATATTTTGGCCACGAGCATCACTGAAGAGACATTTATTGTCGAAATGCGCATCTGGTGCAAGAAAATTGGTACCGTTAATTTTATTATCTGTGTAATTTTGAATTTTTTTATTATATTTTACATGAAAATCACGGTAGGGTATTTTATTAATAGATATGATATAACATATTGCTCTAAAGTGAAAATGTACAATTAAAATCATAAAGACGAGGCAAGAATGAGACAAACTCAAGAAGAGCAAACCTATACTGAATACATTTGTTACTAAGTAAGACAAAGCCAATAGGCTAAGAGTGCAATTAGGGTATTTGATCCAACAGAAGAAATAAACAAGTCCTTTCACACTGATAGTAGAGAGTTTTTTCTTTATATATTGTGTTGTCTCATTGTCCTTGTGCATGTCTCAAGCTATATCAAGTGGATTTTGCTTATTGCATTCCGTCAAAATATGCTATTTTTTTTTATCTTTTGAATAGATTCAAATGATATCATGCAGGTGCCTTTTATATATCTTGCTTTATGTAATGGTTTTAAATGTATGTGTTTAAGTCTTTGCAAGTATCGATCTTTTTGCATAGTTGTTTTTTACATGGATATTTGAAACCCCATCAATGTCGACAGAGAAAGGTCAAATCATATCTAAACCGATTTGATATCTGCTTAACATTCCTGTTCCTTATTTCAAATATAGAAACTGGAAAACGAAAATAGAAATAAACCGATTACGCTTAGTTATAGCTGATGGCATGTCTTTATGAAATATTTTGATTTCTTATGCTAGATTTACACAGACTTAATAATAAATCTCCCAAAGTATTTTAATCGTCCATCGTTTTCAAACCATAGCAGTAAACAAGAATTTCAATTTTGTTAAGTCATTGTACCAAGACTTTTTTACTTTGAAGTGGGAAAAAAATCCTAAATTTCCTGTTCCTTTTTATGTCAATGATGTGGGGTATATGAGTAAATATGGTTGTGTTTGCATATGAAAACACGATAGTTAACATGCCAGAACTTTTTGTCTGTCTATAATTATAAAAGCTTGTAAATGGGTTTAGCGCAATCCGTAAGTGTACGCAGTATACTTACATATTTATTTTTGTTTCCATATATATTCAGTGTCTTACAGGTAACTGTCTAAATTGTCATTCAAACATTAAAGCTTAATCTGTTATATCAACTAAATTAAATGATGCATAAAGGTTTAACTTCCTATAAAAAAAAAAATTAAGGGTCACAAAAATCCTTTTTTTATATTCGCCAGGCTTTGTACAAATATATTTATAAATTACAATTTTGTAGTTTTCTCATAGTCTTTTAATCATTATTTAAATTGATCTGAATTTTAATATTGCCGTAAAAATGAAACTGAAAAAGCAGAAAACAAGTACTTGTTACAAAATTAATTTGAAAAATTACATCTATATTTGGATAATTGCTATTCAGAAAGATTTAAAGAAACAAAGGCAAGAAAAGCCAGATTGACTTTTATTATTGGTATTTTCAAAATATCACAATGAGTGTTGTCATGTTCTTCGTTCTACATGTATATATAAAAAAAAACATATAGTTCTTTGATTTGAATTTAAGTAAAAGTTTAGAATTAAAGCCAAAAATAAATATTGAAACGTATGCGTTATTATCATGACACAAAAAGTGCCCACTCATGAATGAAAGAGTATACATGTGAATATTTATTGCTGGCTGCATCATTAATTCAGTGAACAATAAAACATATTAATTCTGTCATACTGTTCCTGTGGTTTTTCTTCTTTGTCACAAAAGGGTATAGAGATGTTGGGATTCCCCCGACAGAAAACAATCATACATAGAATTGTTTGTAGTCAATACGGAAATGTCATTTTGTTGGTTAGCAATAATTTTTCTAGCATATATTTACATGTTAATTTTGACAGTCATATCACTCTCGAACAAGAAAGGTGTGAAGATAGAAATTAAGATATAAGATTTGTATAAAGAAAAAAGTAAGGACAACCTAGCTAGAATTTAAAAATAAGAATTGTACAAAAGAAAAAGTGAGGACGTCCTTGAAATCAGGATCATGAAAACTAAAGATACACGGTCTTTACGTTTAAGCGAAGGGAGTGATGTTAGACTGAGAAAAAAAATCGAAGATCATCAAATCTACAAACTACACCTTCGGTGATGAATTAAAGCCGACTAAGATGAGAAGAATATCATATTTGTCTCCTTTATAGAACAACTTTTATCAGGAACGTGACTGTGTTGGTACCACTTTAACACGTATATTAAGATGCATCAATCATTCTAATTTATCAATTATTTTGAACTTATGATTTCTACGTTGTTGTAAACTAGGTCCATGTTCTATAATTTCCACATATAATGGAACGGTAGCCACTTTCTTGAATTACAAACTTACCATGCTTACTTTAATATCTGCCACACATACTATAAAAACCATAAACAATAATTAGTATCATTTAATGCAAGGTTGCACATTATAAAACACGACACAGACATAACTTTGCTGCATTTTGTCTAATTGAGGATATATTTAATATATCGGCGCCAGAATAGGTTGTGTATTTATCATTATGGTACAAAAGTAATTAATTGCTTCAGCCTACTAATCGTTGTGGTTTTTGGAGACGTCACTCTATTATATTATTTGTGTACACTCATGTATAGGATATTTACTTTTACATAGTCGGTCATTGGGTTATATTTTGTTGTTGCATCGTTTAAAAGTTTGGCTGACTATAGTTGAAAATTTCTACGTTATTTGGTCTCTGGTGGAGAGTTGACTCATTCACAATTATACCACATCTTATTATTTTTGTATATACAGAGAATGGGTTTTTTTTCATGCTATCAATATTATTCTCTAACTGGATTGTTTCAATATCATTTGAAATACACATGAAATATGACCGTAAAATATCTAAAGACACTTCCTAATGAAATCTATCAAATCGTATTTAGCGCAAATATGCCTACTACACATTTGCCTGTTTGATATAGCTAGGGGGAACATGGTGTTTCACGCAAGGTTCTGAGTAAGTCTGTATGGGCAGAACCAATTTGAATCAATTATACAGTTTAAAAAGGAATCATTTGTGCCACTCTCTTTTTTTCTGATGGTATAATTAGTTATCAAAGGTACCAGGATCATAATTTAATACGCCAGACGCGCGTTTCGTCTACATAAGACTCATCAGTGACGCTCAGATCAAAATAGTTGTAAAGTCAAACAAGTAAAACGTTGAAGAGCATTGAGGACCCACAATTGCGACAATAGTGGAATTCATAAAATTGGCTTAATTAGATGATACCTACATGTATAGTATTTAAATTATTGTTCACTAGCTTCAGCCTGATGTATTTGAAATTGAGTGGTGCTGAAGAAGCTTTGGCGCAAAAAGATATCGCCTATCCGTATCAAGTACAGTTCATGCAAAGCTGGGACTGATATCGATATGATGCTCAACTAATGACGTCACATATAGTCCCCATATTTTCGCAAGATCTTATATCAGATAAAGATGAGATAGTTCTGAGAGGGTATAATCAAGGCCTCATATGGAAAATGACATGTTCCAACTGATATACTTTTTTTATCGATTATTAATAGTAGTATTACTTTAACCTGCGAATTTTGCTTTTATTTTGTCAAATTGTGTTTGCTATTTAAAAAATGCGAAGACAATTTCCGCCTGCACTGATCACTATAAAGGAGTTTACGACACTAGACGTTATCCTTCTTGGCAGCACGTTTAATAGTTCAAATACATAATTATTTCGAACCGAAGATTGTACAATTGTATCATAAATCATAATTTGGAGTTAAATGTACTAATTCATTTACAACTATTCAATAGTAAAACTATAACTTGAGCTACTTAAACTCTTCTGGTGACAATTCTTTGTTTACCTTCATAAGAATCGTAAATAGCTTTAAGCATTGAAAACCAAAGTTATATTAAGATATACGAAGCTAAGAGAATCTGAACTAGAAATTAACCAAAACAATATAATGCTCACGTCGCAACAGAGAACTGTAAACCAAGCTTTCGTAAAATTTAAATGAGAATTGATCAAAATCACGGCAATTGTCAAACCAATAAGACATTTCTGCTTATACCAGTGTACATGCACCACATGTCCCATGGAAAAAAAAACCACCCGGTTCTTATAGACATTACCCTAAAATACAGTTGTTTTCAGCTTTAAACGACTTTAAACTGACCTATGTCGTATATGCCTTCTGTATTTTCTTTCAAGCAAATGTTACTATGTCTCATTTGCAATCTCATTTTGCAATGTCTAAAAAATTATTATATACCAACGAGTTTTTGTTTCAGATGGCTTGAAAATCTTCGACCATTTTCTGTCTTTTAATGAATTAAAATCCACGAATTTAAGAGCCCATGAACATGTATTTGATCAAACCACCAAAATTGATACCCTCGAAAAAAGTACTTTTACAGTATATGGTTTTGGTTTTGTTCTGTCTCCCTGTATATCATTTGGCTCTTCAAATATGTAAACAGTCTTCAAACTTCGGATTTGAGCGTTCGTGAAGAAGATAGCGCATCGGAAGCACCATATTCAAAAAGAGTTATTTTCATTTGCTAAGTGACCATACAAATGGTTGTTTATGACGGTCATCATGACATACATTCTATTTTTAATTATGTGTTTAATTAATATTATGATGGATTGACTAGCGTCTTAATGAGGGGGTGACTACATACAAATTAATACACCTTTCAACTTGCGGTGAACTACTGACTGATTCATCACAAATGACAAAATGACAAAACCAATACATAAAAAAGGTTAAATGATTTTATTGGAAAACAATATGCTTGCTCATGTTTATAAATACACATGTTGACAGTTTTATAAATAGCTTATTAGTGGTTCTTTATCATATACGATCTTTATGATTTGTATTTAAACATAGCTTCTGTTTCCATTTACGTTGTTAGAACAATGTCACACGGTAGACATAGTAAGTTTCTATATTTGTATCTCCGTCATCATACCAGTGGATAGCTTACGCTCGGAATTTCGAATTTCATCGAATGCACACAGTTGAGTGCATTCAGAAGTTCATCTTTTACGTACAAGTCTCCGGGCAGAGACTTATAATTTGAGTTCAAGATCCAAATGCTGGCTTAAACCATTTTGCTTTACGCTTCTTGTTCATGACTAAAGCCTTCACTACAGTTTCAAATGCCTCTTTAACACCTTCATTCTTAAAAGATGAAGTTTCAACAAATTGTTCAATACCCAATTCCTTGGCAAGTTTTGATCCTTCAGCTTTAGTAAAATGGTCAGTATTATCCTTTTCTCGGAGATCAGACTGGGTAGCTACAAGAACAACGGGCACTTTCTTGGAAAAGTTCTTTATCTCTGGAACCCATAATGATTTTACACTCTCCATAGAATCCCTGTCTAGAACGCTGTAGCAGATGACACATACATTGGACTCTTTGTAAACCATCTCTCTCATTTCAGAGTCTTCAAACTGCAAATATAAGAAATACCAATTAACTAAGATGACTAGAAATAGTCTATTATCATGGATATATAACAGCTTAAAATAATTGCATTAGAGAGGTTAATATGCTCTTTGAGCTCTTGTTGAACGTTTTTCGCTTACGGAGAGAAACATTTTTAATTTGTTTTGGTATCGAGAATTTTTGGCGAATCTGTTGAAACGAACGGTTATAAAAAGAACGAAAATAAGCTGAATGAGTTTTTTTATGTATAGTACTTACCATCCATCACAGTCCATATATTAAGTGTTGAACGGCTTTAATATCGAGATTAAAGGTAGACTGTAACTTAATGTATATACTTTCTAAAGATTCTAGTAAGGCCTTTTTTAATAATTGTTGAATACAAAAAATATTCTGTATCAAAATCTCGACATATTGGAAGCAAAAAGAGTTTTATGACTAACATACTTTTCGTAGAAAAAAATAATCTACTGTCAATTGAATAAAAAAAAGTTGCCAATTCCTCCTTAAACAATATAAGAATGAACGTACCTGTCCTGCAGTGTCTTTGATGTTTATTGTATATTTTTGTCCATAAGCTGATACTGTTCCAGTAAAAGTATCCATAATGGTTGCAACATAATTATCTGCTATTTCTTGTCCACAAAATTTCTTAGCTAAGCATGTTTTTCCTACCATGCCATCACCAACAATAATACAACTGACAATATTCCTACTTAAACCCATAGTGAAAAGTTAAATACTATGATCAGACGAAGTGAACAGGTGAGACTACTTTGATATAATGAGATAAACTGCGAAGTCATAGGAGTTATATACCTGTGTACTCAGGTGAACCACCTTTCATCATTTGTCCCGAGGCACGAACAATGACTAGCTTAGCTTTTCTTATAGTTGATTCGTATTGTATATTGGTGGTTAGACCTGTATCACTGTTTGTTTATCTTATTATCATTTTCATTTATCTAAAGAAAGATTATATGTGCTAATAGGTACGCTATTTTTGTTAAGATGAACGATAATTATATTAAAGTACAAAGCTAAAGTTTTCAGTACGGGTTTGTAATCAACACTCTGGCCTTTGAAGCCTTTGTGGTTTGTATTCATAGTCGGAGATTTCAAGAACGTAACGTAAAAAAGAGCTTAAGATTTATCATTATGACAAAATATTCAACCTGATCTTAATTTAAAAAAGTGTAAAATGAATATCGAGTAGTACACTCAGATTGATTAATTGATGGGTTCTTAAACGTTCAGTGGCATATATTTCATGCATTTTGAGAACGAAGGTACATTAAGATGTTTTTTGATTTATTTAACTGTCTCAATTTTTATTTTTTTCATAAATGTCCCTTTCTTAAATTAAAATGACATTGTCCAATTGATTTGCAGATGTTATCTCTAATCAACCTCACTGATAACTGCTGATAATAATTTAAGGTCACTTCTGAATTTGTGAAATTACTTTTCAGAAAATTAATGAATGACATTGGATTGCGTAAATTTTTAACATTTTATCAGGCTGATAACTGTCCTTTATTATCAGTTATCAAACCTCACATGATAACATTCTTGTGACCATATCACATGCATGTCAGCACGGTCATTTGATTATTAAACACGTTTTTCATCATTCACTTCCGACTAAGCAAATATTCAACTTCCAGCAGCAAATATTACAAACTTTATCGAAACGATAAAGATATTACCAATAAGTTCAAAAATGAATGATAAGAGAAAGGAGTAGGAAAAATGAATCTTTCGTCAAAGGGACAGTTAAGCTCTTTATAGCACCAACGTTCGATACTTTCTAGATTCAAGTGTGTATGCAATTATATAAAAAAAGAAGATGTTATAGGATTGCCAATGAGACAACTCTCTACAAGAGACGATATTACACGGAAACTCACAACTATAGGTCACCGTACGGTCTTTAACAATGAGTAAAGCATACCCTGCCCCAACAGTAAGCTATACAAGGCCCCGAAATCATAGATGTTTTAAAAACAGTTTAAACGAGAAAACTAACAGCCTTTTTAGTGAAGTTTTTTTTTAACGAAAAACAAATATGTAACACAGCAACAAACGACTACCACTGCATTACAGCCTCCTGAAATGGAACAGACACATACATAAAGAAAATGGCGATATTAAACAGGTTAACCCTCTCCCCTAATATTGTACAGTGGTGAAACAGTACAAAGAACGAATTATAAAAATCAGTTATAAGGTTACACGTCAGCTATTCACTGCAAGTCAGTGAAAGGGAAAGAACTGTTATAAACAAATATGATTGCCTTGTTATTATTTTAATAAATGAATGCGTCGTATGATTGATAATTTTTCATTACATACGTTATATTCATTCATCATTTTTATAAAAAAAAAAACAAAAAAAACCAAACATTTGTAAAATGAATTATGTACAACTAGTAATTTCCTTAATACTGGACTGTATTATGTAAAATGCACTAGGTATGACATCGTCCTAGGAAGTGTACTACAGTATAGCTATTTCTAGTGTTCAAAACAAACACAAATCTCATTTATCAAATAGTTCAATGTAATATTGATGGTTTGAAATTTATTGCTTTATTAATAGTCAGTAAATCAAATTTGTGAAAGGTGTCAAACTGAAAATATTGTTTCCAAAATAAGTTGAACAAATATCCGCCGGCCTATATAAACTGCTAAGTGTGTACATGCACTTTGCCTCTAGTTCAAAACAATCTTCAATTGATCTTAAACATATTTATTGATAATGTCAAAACCGTATCGGTCTTTGTTCTTAAATGAACTTTAGTATTTTGTAACTTGCTGTACCTTAACATATATCATTTGTTGAATTTTTTTTAAATGAACTTTTCACATCATATTTGAGTAAATCAAAGTAAATTGCATTTTATACAATGAAATTCTTTTTGCAAGTTAGTGGTTTCATTTCATTTCGGGAGCATGTTCGTTTTTATTTGCTAATGTTTTGAAGTTAGCGAGTTAGCGCAACCGATTTGATAGTTTGGATCATACGTAAAATATTCGAGAATTAAATACAGAACGATTTTTAATAACTTTAATAAATTTTCCGTAATTATTAGCAAAGTTGTTATATTGTGCGTGATTATCTGACACTGTCATTTGCCCTTTTTAGAGTAAAATACTCCAATTCGTTCATAATTGTCTCTTTTAAGATACATTGTAGCAAGAATAGTTTTGTACTTTACACAGGCAAATTTGATTTTAAATACAGCAATTACACGTGAATTTAAATTCATGTGAATATTACGTAAAATTCACATGAATTTCATCTCATACAAACTTATGCGTGAAACTCTCGTGCAATCATTTTACGTGAGTTTCACATGAATCTCATTTGGATTTCGCGTAAAATTCGCAATAATTTTGTTCACGTGAACTTCAAATAAATTTTTAAAATAAAGTAATCCAAACAACATATAAATTTTCTTTAATCAAAAACCAGAAAAATACTATTTGTTTTTTTAAAGTTCACGTGAAATTCATGTGAAATATTTCACGTGAGAATCATGTGAAATATTACGTGAGAATCATGTGAATCTCAATTCACTTGAAATCACATGAACATTTTCACGTGAGTTTCGTGTATAAGCTCGTTTGAGGTGAAGCTTGCGTGAAATTTTTCACGTGAATTTCATGCGAGATTCATGAGAAATTCACGTTAGCAAATTTTGCCTGTGTAAACGTTAAAAGGATGCAATTAGAATTAGGTACAGATCAACTTTCGTTTTCCAACAATGACCAAAACCCATACCATTTAAGTCTTTTAGCTTTTCAATAAAAAGGTTTTCATCAAACTTCTCGAACACGCATGAAACATTTGCCACTGGACGTAACTCAAACATCTATCAATCTATAAACATCTCTTCATATTACGTCATTTATACATTAAAGCTTTTTCTGATACATCTATACATGTAAGATAAGAGCTGTTCTAGTTTCAGGATAATACTTACCTACCCGAGCATTTTGTGATACAGAATGAATGCAAGTACTGATTGCATGATTAAGCCTTTCTTTTTTTGTAATCTATTTTAGGTAAATTGGTGTAATACTTTGTAAGTTATTGGCGACAAACTTTTTTTCCAACATCACGATGGAAAACAATGTACCAAGTTTACCTTCTATCCGTGAATAAATACTTTTGTTTGTAAAGGAAATAGTCTTATAGAAAACAATAACTGCCACGATGACGGAGCAACTAGATCTTACTGATTTGCTTCAGTAGAATTCATCCTGATTTTCAATCTGATTGTTATAATTACTACAGTACATCTTTGAGTGAAAAGAATAATCCATGTGTGGGTTTTTTTAGCGTCATGTCAAATTTGAATTTGTATTGAATTATAACTACTTATAAATAAATGCAAACATATTGTGAAAGATTAACCTAATTTATAATACCTACACAGTAGCCTAGTACAAACTCATAGTACTAGTTGTATTATAGTACTGTGGTTATTAAGTATACACTTCACAACCTTTCCTGATAAATTAAACATGCACTACATTAAACCTAGGGAAACCATCACTGTATTAATTATTTTCAAAATATTCATTTTATATAATGACAAAAACAGACAGTATTTTGTGGTAACCTACATGAAAATGAACTCATTTTTCGTATATAAATTTCCTCGGTAGAACAGTTTTCAGGTGCTCTTCAACGTGCAGAAAACGTGGTTCTCACCCAAATCAGATGTAACGTTCCAATTCAATGAAACCAGAAAAGTAGTGCCATAGATAATAAAACTATCTTTAAAGTCATATGAAACGAGTGAGTGGTGAAAAATAATGTTTGTCCAATTCTTGAACCAATGCATGTATACATCATAAACTAAGTCATCTGTGCACGATTTTATCATTATTTTCGCAAATATATCATATAATCGTCAATTTTTTTTCTCTCTGTTTGTTATGATTTAACAAATATGGCTGCTCATTAAATGCCGTGTTTTGAAGCCGAGTTTTACCGATTGTCACCTTATAGTAAACAAATCACAAAAAGCATGGGTATTGAGCACGTGTTTAACATGTATAATCAGATATTTGTTTATTTCAATGACAGATCCATGCGTATTGTGGTCACCGGATTTTTACGAGGAGGGTTACGCTCGGGTCACTATGCATACGGAAAATATGTCGGCGAATTGCTTGCTGGAAGCAAGCAATTAAATATAAGTAAACTTCTTCTAAATGTGGACTAATTAAAGAATTTTCATCAGAAAAAAGTATATGTACATAAGTTGTATAATGAAAACTATCCATTTAGTTATAAAAAACATATGCATATTTTTTTTTAATTTGAGGTTTCTTATGACTTTAAGGTATTTTTTTAACTTGAGACGGTCATATTTGAAATTTGCATATTGTGATTGCAATTATTCGTTTTGCATTTTCAGTAGTAAACTGTTTAAAGATACTGTTTTGTGATCGAATAATTATTTACTCTATTTGTACGCAAGGTCTCATTTTAGGTAAAGTATTTTAATTACAGAAATCTTTTTTTTTTTTAAGGAATTTATATCAAGTACGGGATGTTCAGGAACTTAAATACTATTCGGATACAATATATTAATTTGGGTTCCTAAACTTTAGTGTTGTGTATATAAAAGATGTTTTAATATTGTTTTCACAACTGCTGACAAACTCTTAAAGAACCATCGACGCCCCAGCTTTAAGGATGTTCGCTACTCTGTTAAAAAATAACAAACTTTTTAAAAGATTGTTATGAATTGATAGTATATAAGTAAAGAAACTAAAAAAGGAGAAAAAAATGGAGGGGTACCACCAGGCAGAAGCTAGCGAACAATAGCTAGCGAACAATAAGCCAGCGAACAATAAGGCGATATATCGAGAAACCAAAAAACAGAATAAGACAACAACGGCCGTTAAATAAAAAGATATTTAAAAAGGCAGAAAATCAGTTAAAATACAGCAATTTAAACTCAATTTTGAAATGGTTTTTATCCAATCCATTGATTTAACAAGTCGCATAACTTTTTAGGCTAATATTCAGTACCACAATAACTATGCATCTATCAACGGATTATTTGTAGGTGTAGGGCCACCTATGCACCCTCTTCAATTTAGAACGTATGTAAAAGTAGTCCTACCCTGTAAAATATAGCACCTTTTATGTCATTGTTTAATCTAGAGCTCAAAATTTGAAAAAAATGTCAAAAAATTAGGGGGGTCGGCCTATTCCAGGGCTTCTAGAGAAAAATAATGAGGGGTGTCACGGGGAATGACTATATAGGTCTTGTAGAGGAGAAACAGGCGCTTCTTTTGCGCTAGGTATCGAAGGGCGCTATGTTCAAAAATCTGAAACTAGAGCTCAAAATTTGAAAAAAATGTCAAAAAATTAGAGGGGGTCGGCCTATTCTAGGACTTCTAGAGAAAAATAATGAGGGGTGTCACGGGGTATGACTATATAGGTCTTGTAGAAAAGAAACAGGCGCTTCTTTTGCACTAGGTATCGAAGGGCGCTATGTTCAAAAATCTGAAACTAGAGCTCAAAATTCGAAATAAATGTCCAAAAAATGGAATAGGGTCGGCCTATTCAAGGAGTTCTAGAGGAAAATAATGAGGGGTGTCACGGGGTATGACTATATAGGTCTTGTAGAGGAGAAACAGGCGCTTCTTTTGCGCTAGGTATCGAAGGGCGCTATGTTCAAAAATCTGAAACTAGAGCTCAAAATTTGAAAAAAATGTCAAAAAATTAGGGGGGTCGGCCTATTCTAGGACTTCTAGAGAAAAATAATGAGGGGTGTCACGGGGAATGACTATATAGGTCTTGTAGAAGAGAAACAGGCGCTTCTTTTGCACTAGGTATCGAAGGGCGCTATGTTCAAAAATCTGAAACTAGAGCTCAAAATTTGAAAAAAATGTCAAAAAAATAGGGGGGTCGGCCTATTCTAGGACTTCTAGAGAAAAATAATGAGGGGTGTCACGGGGAATGACTATATAGGTCTTGTAGAGGAGAAACAGGCGCTTCTTTTGCGCTAGGTATCGAAGGGCGCTATGTTCAAAAATCTGAAACTAGAGCTCAATATTTGAAAAAAATGTCAAAAATTAGGGGGGTCGGCCTATTCTAGGACTTCTAGAGAAAAATAATGAGGGGTGTCACGGGGTATGACTATATAGGTCTTGTAAAGGTGAAACCGGCGCTTCTTTTGCACTAGGTATCGAAGGGCGCTATGTTCAAAAATCTGAAACTAGAGCTCAAAATTCGAAAAATTTGTCAAAAAATTAGGGGGGTCGGCCTATTTTAGGACTTCTAGAGAAAAATAATGAGAGGTGTCACGGGGAATGACTATATAGGTCTTGTAGAAGAGAAACAGGCGCTTCTTTTGCACTAGGTATCCAAGGGCGCTATGTTCAAAAATCTGAAACTAGAGCTCAAAATTTGAAAAAAATGTCAAAAAATTAGGGGGGTCGGCCTATTTTAGGACTTCTAGAGAAAAATAATGAGGGGTGTCACGGGGAATGACTATATAGGTCTTGTAGAGGAGAAACAGGCGCTTCTTTTGCGCTAGGTATCGAAGGGCGCTATGTTCAAAAATCTGAAACTAGAGCTCAAAATTTGAAAAAAGTGTCAAAAAATTAGGGGGGGTCGGCCTATTCTAGGACTTCTAGAGAAAAATAATGAGGGGTGTCACGGGGTATGACTATATAGGTCTTGTAGAAAAGAAACAGGCGCTTCTTTTGCACTAGGTATCGAAGGGCGCTATGTTCAAAAATCTGAAACTAGAGCTCAAAATTCGAAATAAATGTCCAAAAAATGGAATAGGGTCGGCCTATTCAAGGAGTTCTAGAGAAAAATAATGAGGGGTGTCACGGGGTATGACTATATAGGTCTTGTAGAGGAGAAACAGGCGCTTCTTTTGTGCTAGGTATCGAAGGGCGCTATGTTCAAAAATCTGAAACTAGAGCTAAAAATTTGAAAAAAATGTCAAAAAAATAGGGGGGTCGGCCTATTCTAGGACTTCTAGAGAAAAATAATGAGGGGTGTCACGGGGAATGACTATATAGGTCTTGTAGAGGAGAAATAGGCGCTTCTTTTGCGCTAGGTATCGAAGGGCGCTATGTTCAAAAATCTGAAACTAGAGCTCAAAATTTGAAAAAAATGTCAAAAATTAGGGGGGTCGGCCTATTCTAGGACTTCTAGAGAAAAATAATGAGGGGTGTCACGGGGTATGACTATATAGGTCTTGTAAAAGTGAAACCGGCGCTTCTTTTGCACTAGGTATCGAAGGGCGCTATGTTCAAAAATCTGAAACTAGAGCTCAAAATTCGAAAAAAATGTCAAAAAAATGGGGGTAGGGTCGGCCTATTCCAGGAGTTCTAGAGAAAAATAATGAGGGGTGTCACGGGGTATGACTATATAGGTCTTGTAGAAGAGAAACAGGCGCTTCTTTTGCGCTAGGTATCCAAGGGCGCTATGTTCAAAAATCTGAAACTAGAGCTCAAAATTCGAAAAAAAATGTCAAAAAATTAGGGGGGTCGGCCTATTCCAGGGCTTCTAGAGAAAAATAATGAGGGGTGTCACGGGGTATGACTATATAGGTCTTGTAGAAAAGAAACAGGCGCTTCTTTTGCACTAGGTATCGAAGGGCGCTATGTTCAAAAATCTGAAACTAGAGCTCAAAATTCGAAATAAATGTCCAAAAAATGGAATAGGGTCGGCCTATTCAAGGAGTTCTAGAGAAAAATAATGAGGGGTGTCACGGGGTATGACTATATAGGTCTTGTAGAGGAGAAACAGGCGCTTCTTTTGTGCTAGGTATCGAAGGGCGCTATGTTCAAAAATCTGAAACTAGAGCTAAAAATTTGAAAAAAATGTCAAAAAAATAGGGGGGTCGGCCTATTCTAGGACTTCTAGAGAAAAATAATGAGGGGTGTCACGGGGAATGACTATATAGGTCTTGTAGAGGAGAAATAGGCGCTTCTTTTGCGCTAGGTATCGAAGGGCGCTATGTTCAAAAATCTGAAACTAGAGCTCAAAATTTGAAAAAAATGTCAAAAATTAGGGGGGTCGGCCTATTCTAGGACTTCTAGAGAAAAATAATGAGGGGTGTCACGGGGTATGACTATATAGGTCTTGTAAAAGTGAAACCGGCGCTTCTTTTGCACTAGGTATCGAAGGGCGCTATGTTCAAAAATCTGAAACTAGAGCTCAAAATTCGAAAAAAATGTCAAAAAAATGGGGGTAGGGTCGGCCTATTCCAGGAGTTCTAGAGAAAAATAATGAGGGGTGTCACGGGGTATGACTATATAGGTCTTGTAGAAGAGAAACAGGCGCTTCTTTTGCGCTAGGTATCCAAGGGCGCTATGTTCAAAAATCTGAAACTAGAGCTCAAAATTCGAAAAAAAATGTCAAAAAATTAGGGGGGTCGGCCTATTCCAGGGCTTCTAGAGAAAAATAATGAGGGGTGTCACGGAGAATGACTATATAGGTCTTGTAGAAGAGAAACAGGCGCTTCTTTTGCGCTAGGTATCGAAGGGCGCCATATTCAAAAATCTGAAACTAGAGCTCAAAATTTGAAAAAAATGTCAAAAAATTAGGGGGGTCGGCCTATTCTAGGACTTCTAGAGAAAAATAATGAGGGGTGTCACGGGGAATGACTATATAGGTCTTGTAGAGGAGAAACAGGCGCTTCTTTTGCGCTACGTATAGAAGGGCGCTATGTTCAACAATCTGAAACTAGAGCTCAAAATTTGAAAAAAATGTCAAAAAAATAGGGGGGTCGGCCTATTCTAGGACTTCTAGAGAAAAATAATGAGGGGTGTCACGGAGAATGACTATATAGGTCTTGTAGAAGAGACACAGGCGCTTCTTTTGCGCTAGGTATCGAAGGGCGCTATGTTCAAAAATCTGAAACTAGAGCTCAAAATTTGAAACAAATGTAAAAAAATTAGGGGGGTCGGCCTATTCTAGGACTTCTAGAGAAAAATAATGAGGGGTGTCACGGGGAATGACTATATAGGTCTTGTAGAGGAGAAACAGGCGCTTCTTTTGCGCTAGGTATCGAAGGGCGCTATGTTCAAAAATCTGAAACTAGAGCTCAAAATTTGAAAAAAATGTCAAAAAAATAGGGGGTCGGCCTATTCTAGGACTTCTAGAGAAAAATAATGAGGAGTGTCACGGGGTATGACTATATAGGTCTTGTAGAAGAGAAACAGGCGCTTCTTTTGCACTAGGTATCGAAGGGCGCTATGTTCAAAAATCTGAAACTAGAGCTCAAAATTTGAAAAAAATGTCAAAAAAATAGGGGGGTCGGCCTATTCTAGGACTTCTAGAGAAAAATAATGAGGGGTGTCACGGGGTATGACTATATAGGTCTTGTAGAAGAGAAACAGGCGCTACTTTTGCACTAGGTATCGAAGGGCGCTATGTTCAAAAATCTGAAACTAGACCTCAAAATTCGAAAAAAATGTCAACAAATTAGGGGGGTCGGCCTATTCTAGGACTTCTAGAGAAAAATAATGAGGGGTGTCACGGGGAATGACTATATAGGTCTTGTAGAAGAGAAACAGGCGCTTCTTTTGCGCTAGGTATCGAAGGGCGCTATGTTCAAAAATCTGAAACTAGAGCTCAAAATTTGAAAAAAATGTCAAAAAATTAGGGGGGTCGGCCTATTCTAGGACTTCTAGAGAAAAATAATGAGGGGTGTCACGGGGTATGACTATATAGGTCTTGTAGAAGAGAAACAGGCGCTTCTTTTGCACTAGGTATCGAAGGGCGCTATGTTCAAAAATCTGAAACTAGAGCTCAAAATTTGAAAAAAATGTCAAAAAAATAGGGGGGTCGGCCTATTCTAGGACTTCTAGAGAAAAATAATGAGGGGTGTCACGGGGAATGACTATATAGGTCTTGTAGAGGAGAAACAGGCGCTTCTTTTGCGCTAGGTATCGAAGGGCGCTATGTTCAAAAATCTGAAACTAGAGCTCAAAATTTGAAAAAAATGTCAAAAAATTAGGGGGGTCGGCCTATTCTAGGACTTCTAGAGAAAAGAAATGAGGAGTGTCACGGGGTATGACTATATAGGTCTTGTAGAAGAGAAACAGGCGCTTCTTTTGCGCTAGGTATCGAAGGGCGCTATGTTCAAAAATCTGAAACTAGAGCTCAAAATTTGAAACAAATGTAAAAAAATTAGGGGGTCGGCCTATTCTAGGACTTCTAGAGAAAAATAATGAGGGGTGTCACGGGGAATGACTATATAGGTCTTGTAGAGGAGAAACAGGCGCTTCTTTTGCGCTAGGTATCGAAGGCCGCTATGTTCAAAAATCTGAAACTAGAGCTTAAAATTTGAAAATCAAAGCACCAAAGGGTGCTATAGGCAGTTAATCAAAAACCCAAAGGCAAACTTGCCCAAGTTCAGATGAATAGTGTAAAGAATTAGTCAAAATATTTATCTCAGGCATTGTTCTCAGCTATTTCTAAAGTATCAAATAACACGAATAATGCTTGTACAGTAATGTTTATGTTATGCAATCCTACCACTTTCAAAAGTTATTTCAAATTTATATTTATAACGATTCAATGTCTGAGATTATAGGTGGCACGGTAGTATTTCCTGGCCCATAAGGGATAATGATAGCCTTTTTAAAATTTTCACCCCTTTCTAACACTGCAAATAATTCTACATTCACAGTTAACTGAAGTACTTTCATTTTACTATTCAGAAATGAATTTGAATATGTATCATGACCGTTTACTTTTTTTGCTATTTTTAAAAACCTAAGGCCACTAGTACTTTTAGGTCTTTTACGGTGCAGTGAATACACAATTTAAAAAAATTCTCAAAAATTCATTTTCATCTGTATGTAAAATTATTTCATATTTTTCTACACCTGATTCATCCCTCAGTTTGGGAAGGTATGTTCAGTTGATACTGTATTTTTTGTCCAATCACACTGTTTAGATACATTTACCTAAGTAGGGTACACAAAAGAGCAACCTAAATTCTGGAATGCAAATACTACCGTGCCACCTATACACATACACTGTCCTATGTTAGGGGAGAGTTTTGTGCTAGTTAAGATGTTTAAGCCGCCACATTCTGTATGCATCTGTCCATAGTGAGGACCCTCTATGCATTGCCGATCAATGCATTTGAATGGGAGCATATAGTTGGATCCCCCCTTTATCAAATGGCTGGATCCACCCCTGATACTGATAAAAAATAAATATTATTATTCAACATATGCTGCATAACTTGAAAAGTTTAACGTATTAATGGTTTTGTGTTCCTAAAGATACTACTCAAGATTAGGAGTGCCAAAGGCGAAAAAAAATAGTTCAATGGTTTCATTTTTTTTAAAGTATTAAACTGCACACCTTCTCTTATTACTGTCATTATACTTAACCAATTTGTTTAGATTGAGAAACGTTAAAACTTGGGATGCGTTTTAAAGGAAACTAAACACAATATCAAGACATAAATTTCATACAGCTATACAATTTGACGCAAATTGATACATCAAAAGCAAAGTTTGCTAACTGTCACTTAAATACTAAGAACTTCTGTATGTACACGTATCAGTGGAGGACTTTATTTCGTTTATCACAAATGTGTCGGACTTTAAATAAACACTTACTAGATTTGTAGAAATTGTCATTGTAAATAAAAAAATTACAGTAAATAAATTGTATGTAATAAATGTATGTATTGTAAATATAAAATAAATGTCTTCAACTTTTATTAGTAGTACATATTTCTAGTCACATCGTATATTACTGTTTTTCATATAACAATAACGCAAATGTATAGCCTCCATAATTATTGTTACATTCGTAATTAAACAGGAGCTGACCCAACCATGCATTCCGGCATTTAGTATCCAATGTAACAATAATAAAAATATTATTGTTACATTTCCATGTAACCGTAGCCAGTTCCATACACCTTATCGCTATTAGTCCGCCATTACTGAAAATCACACAGGTTCCCGTAAAATTTTGACGTCATTAAACAAAATATCTGACGCCACAATGGAAAAGTGATTGTTGTATGCGTCAAAAGTTCAAGCGGCCGGGTCAGCCGGGATTAGGTGTATTTTATTAAAGTCTCAAGTTATAACTGAATTAAAATATCTTGATTACGGTTTAACTGTCTTCCATTATTAATATCATAATAAAAAAAAAACAACATTTATTTAAACTTTAAATAACTGTAACAGTAGGAATTAAGAAAAACTTGTTTGTAACTTCAACTTGTTGAAAACAAACGTTTCTCGAGCCTCGTTAGTCGTTACCTTTTTATCGTATCATGCGATTTCTTTTCACATTATTTTCATGGGGAAATCGTTAACCAGCATAAAGTTGCTGAAGGAACCGCATAGAATTGATTCAAGAACACTTAACGAGTGTTTAAATGTGAAAATTTTTAAAAAGAAACATTGTAACAAAAAAGTCGTATTTTTATTTTTCTGTACCGGAAATCGAAAAGTCCTTGTACATGTAAATCAAAAACAATTACGGTGTGATACGCGTCACAGATTCGGACTTAATATTTTACAGAATATGCGACTTTGGAAGTTGAATAATGCCGTCCTTTAGAAAACAGTTGTCAAAGTTTTAATCTCAATATTTATTGAAGCACATTGAGCTAAATCAAAGCATGTGTAGCATTATGTTACATTGTAACACCAAAGCGAAACAATCTTAAAATGACCTTAACATCGACCAATCAGAAAACTACAATAACAACAACTTTATTTGACAAGCATGAAGGAAGTCATTTGCGAGATAACGGAATAATATTAACAAGAATACAAATGAGCATACATTTAAGATTACTGAATTTAAATGATTTAAATAATCTCAATCATTTCAGACAAAAAAATGAATAAAATGATTAATAATAAAGTACCTATGTATCATCAGAATCCTCCCAATTTAAAAGGTACGTAAATTTCGTCTTCTATGTAATTTGAAATTGCCGCCAACTTATATCAGCTGATTAATAGACTACTGACGTATGTAATACGTATCGATGACAAACAATATTCCTACGACTTTTGCCATTTGGGAAATGTAAACGACTCATCTTTATAGATTTTCGGCGATCAAATATTTCATACAATTGTTCTTTGACATCTTAACCAACAGCACAGGGAATAATAAACTATAGAAGGATTTCTATCGAGCACTACTTCCTATGTGCAACTTCAAAACTTTTGGGAAAATCGACGTCCATTTAACATTTTTATGGTAATATTTTTTATATTCCAGAATAAAAAGTATGAAAAAAGTGTCCAATTAGTTATAAATAACATGACAGCCAGCTAGATAATAAAAGTGGCACAGATTTCAGCGTTTATTGGGTTGAACATAAATCTAGTGTGCTCGCATAAAGCAGCTTAACTGCTTAAAAATGTCAAAAAATTAGGGGGGTCGGCCTATTCCAGGGCTTCTAGAGAAAAATAATGAGGAGTGCCACGGGGTATGACTATAAAGGTCTTGTAGAGGAGAAACATGCGCTTCTTTTCCGCTAGGTATCGAAGGGCACTATGTTCATAAATCTGAAACTAGACCTCAAAATTTGAACAAAATGTCAAAAAATTAGGGGGGTCACCCAGCAGCGGCATAACAAAAAAAAAAACTCATCATCAATACCAGACGCGCGTTTCGTCTACAAAAGACTCATTAATGACGCTCGAATCAAAATAATGGTTGAAAGGCCAAAATAAAGGACGAAGTTGAAGATCATTGAGAACCAAACATTCCTAGCAGTTTTGCCAAATACAGGTAAGACAGTTTATTCCTAGTGTAGAAAAACCTTAGTTTTTTTCAAAAATTCAAAGCGGTGTTAATTTATAAGATTATATTAATGATAAGCCAAGTCAACACACAAGTGCCAACTACTGGGATGGTGATACCCTCGGGGAAATAAATCTTTACCAGCAGTGGCATCGACTCAGAGGTTGCATTTTAAGTTTTAACTCATCAAAGATACCAGTATTTTAATTTTATATTTACGCCAGACGCGCGTTTCGTCTACAATATATCAATGAATGTCCTGTGAAGGGAAAACAGGCGTATCGTTTGCGTAAGACTTCAAAAGGTGCCATGTTCAATTTTGTCGAAAGGAACTAAAAAAAAATAAAAACTCAACTGTCAGACAAGAACGCGAAAACCAAAAAAAAAAAAAAACCAACATATCAGAGTCAGTAAAAACTAATTTTCAAAATCTTGTTATATATAAAGTCATAATTTCCCCATCCGAATAACATGATAAAAGAGTTTGTAAAATGTGTTATGTAAATACTGATAAAAAGAATGCTGATTACTGGCTGATTTTCTTTTTCAAGGGTATTTCGAAAAGAAAACGACGAAGATGAAAGAACTTTAGTGCGAATACCAGCTGGTATATAACCTAAAGTTCTATATACACTTTTATACTTAATAGACAGTCTACTTTTTATTCTTTCAAAAGTTTTTTTCATATCGGAGGTTTTGTACCAGATAACCAAAATCAGCAAAGAATACTGTATTGTTAAAAAAGTATGTTAGTAAAACTACATACAGACCAGTTAACTTTATCAATGACAATACAAGCGCCACAACCTTAAAGACGGTATAAGTACCCTCGTCCACGTGCGGGTGTTGTCTGATAAAAATAGATGTACATGTATACACATGGAAAAAAGTATTTTGTAAAATGTGTTATGTAAATACTGATAAAAAAATGCTGATTACTGGCTGATTTTCTTTTTCAAGGGTATGTCGAAAAGAAAACGACGAAGATAAAAAAAACTTTAGTGCGATTGCCAACTGGTATATAACCAAATTGGAATTGAAATTAAAAAAACACTCTTTATTTTTTTATGATATAATTTGTTAAAATAGAACTAGTTAAACACTATTTAAATATCACCTGAGTTTGATCAATAATTATCGACTCGATAAGTTCTTATCTGCACATGCAGCTACTGTACCCGTACACAGCAAAACATGTGTTTCATCCTCATTGTTTTCAACAATTTAAATAACTAAGTTTATAAAGTTATGTGATTGACACCTTGAAATAGGTCCTCCACAACTCTTAACCGCAGCAAGATGGTAGATTATCAGCATGAGAGAGGCAGGAATGTCGCTGTGACAACTGTACGTATTGTCGGTCATCACTTTTCCACTATTAGTCGTTTAGAGAATAAAAATCAGGCAATACACGATATAAAAGACTATCCGAGACCAAAAAGACCCCCTATGCCACCTTCTAGGGAAAATCAAGCATGATGAAGCTTAGTCAGAAAGAAACCCATTGCATACAATACAATCCTGAAAAGAGAGGGGTGGGCATACAGGAGCCTTTTAACAATAATTGTTCGAGATTGAATCATTCCTTCTGGTTATTGTGCGATAAGACCATTTCAGGGACGTTTGCTTACGAACAGACACACAGTTATCTTTACAATGTAGTGCAGAGCTCGCCAAAATTGGAATTAAGCATCGTGTAGGAAGATCCATTGTTCAAATGGAATTCTGTTTATCTTCCTTTACCAGATCGTAGCCCGGATTTGAACCATATCGAGCATATTTGTGACATTATTGGGCGGAAAGTGCACAAAAGGATAACCCAGTCCAAACACGTGATGAAATAAACAATGCCCTTCATCAGAAATGGTTGCTGCTACCTAAGCAATAAATTAGTCGATTTATGGCAGAAATCATAAGACGTTAAGTGGCGGTTGACCGTTTAAATGGAGACTGCGCACAAAGTACTATTTCTTTGGCGTATAACGATTAACCATGATGTGAACAATCATCTTAAGATTAATTTTGAAATGTCTGACATTGTAAAGTTCGACTACAGTAAAAAATGGTAAAATGCAGTTTTTTGTACAAAAAACACCTCATTTTGTTTTTAGAATTGTAGTTAGATAAATAATTTTTTTTTCAATCATTTTTTGTTCGTTAAAATGCCAATGTTTTCATAAATTATGTTTCAATATTATTTTACAAATATTTTATCATATTCCATCCACAATAAAAGGCTGATTATTCAAGTTTTAAAAAATCAATATTTTGCAATACTTTTTTCCATGTGTATATATAAAAAAAAAAAAAAAAACATTACTTTGATTTTTAAGTAAAATATATTTAATATATTAGTTTGTAATATTTTCACAATTAAAACTAATGATCTGAATAATTTATTCATGATCATTTAGTATTTTTTTTTAAATTCGAAGATAACTTTACGCCATTTTCCGATTTCAAACAAATACGCATTTGTTTCAACCATTTACCTTTATAGAGATGGAACTGAGTTTTCCTTTTGATCATTAAATGTATCGAGCACTATTCAATGTCTCTAGAATGACTTTGAAAGGCGCTAAAGACTCGTCTTAGAGATACTGGTACAACATGTTAACGTCACCGAGGTTGCAACTCACGTGAAACGAGGTTGTGTGAAGATTGGCAAATCCGCATTATTCATCTCCATAATGGATTTGGAGAAACTCATGGAAGAAACAAAAATAGGCTATATGCGCAAACAGTTTGTAACCGACTTCATCTAGGCAGTCTAAGAGCTCGTCGTTCGTTGAAGTGACCTATCCGTAAGCAGAATCGAAGGATGTCGCGAGTTAAATGGAGAGGGTACTGATTCGATGACATAGACTAACATGGAGACAAATCCTTTTTACCGCTGAATCGAAATTCAACTTGACATTTATCGACGGCAGGGACATGGTCTGCCGCAGGTGCAAGACATGCTTTTTGATGCATGCGTACAGGAAACAAATTGGCTTCAGGGAGGCAAATTAATGGTATGAGATGGATAACCTACCAGGAACGCCCCGATCTGACAATTAGTGAAGGAAACCTAAATGCAAAAAGGTATAGGAACGAAATTCTGGCTCCACTAGTTCTCCCGTTTCTCCGAAGGCATCGTTAAACTACATTTTTAACAGAAAACGCCCGTTGTAAACACATTTTAATGAGTTTTGGAGAATAATCGCATTTGAGTGTTGCCGTGGCCAGTAATGTCTTCAGATTATCGCCAATGGGACATCTTTGGGACGAACTTGGAAGACTCACCAAAAAAAGCCCAAATCCATCGGAAAAGGTCATCCAACTTGAATAACACTTTTCAGGGAAAATAACAACAGAAAGGGTCATTGATAAAAAGGGACGATCAAGTGTAGTTTGTTCAGATACTGGAACATGAATGACCACAATATTACCATCCTGAAAGCTCGGATGCTGTAATGAAATGTTGGTTCATTCAAAAGCACGTATAAAACGGATATAAAATGGATGCAAATAGAATATGATGCAGCAATAAAAGAACGTGAGAAAAAATAATGAACAAGCTGGACAAGTATGACCACAAATTCAAACATGCAGAACCATTGATTTGTTAACTTCACGAAAATAAAACGGCGGCTGAGATCCAGGTGATGAATGTTTGGTAAGCAAAACAAGAAGAACAAGAAAGAGAAATTGAATAGATTCACGGAGTGAGATGTGTTGAGACGAACTAGAGTAGATATAGAAACCTTAAAAATTGAAGGTAATACGTTGCATCATACTCATACCTCTCGTAAATACCACACACATGGCGTTTACTATGTGCAGCACTCAATGTAATGTCACGTCACTTTGACATCTTTCTATGATTAATACATCTCTCCCATAGTTAAGAAGTCCTTTATTTCTATTTTAAGAAAGGAAAAGTAAGACAAAGCTTAAAGCCATTTGTTCCGGAAATGAACGAGCACTTACAAGACTTTAGAAGAATTTTGGATACATATATAAAACTGGATAGTTTCGATATAAAAATTGAGGAATTTTAGATTCATACTCACAAAAAAGTGATATTTATAGGTCATCATGATAAAATTGCAGAAGATTGCTCGTATAAAAAGGTGGTTGAAGAGATTTAGCAAACAAATCAGTAAATGTTCGTTAAGATTAAGAAATCCGTTAAATTAGATTTTTTTTATTCAATCCTCACAATCATCTAGTTATAACTTACCCGTCAATACTATCGTTTTTTAAGGTAGCCATGTTACTGCCTCTAATACACCAATACATATCATAATTTCACCTAGAGACAATGTCTACCCGCAAGTCACTCCTCTCAATAGCACCGGCACGCCAATTAAATTGATGCACGTCGACATCTCTTGTTTAATAGAATGCAGCATATATTCATAGTAGTTACTCTGATTTATCAGAGAAAACCGCTGAATCATTGGTTACTAGTAGTAACCTTTACATTCTCATAACCTTTACAGTCCTGGAGAATCATCAAGAATATAGACCTTCTAGAGATGTTAGTTTAAGCATAGTTATTTTTTAGTGTATTTGGAAACAAGTTATTATGAATTAAATTAATCATACCCCTTTCTACTTTTATTGTGCGAGTGCTGCCTTGTAGCGCCATTAGCCTGCTCTTTTTTTTGGAAGCTAACAAGTTGTCTTTTACGTGCAAGTGGTATGGCTCTCTTTTAACACGTGAGCAGTCGCGTATCCATCTGACAGACTATCGTTGTTCCAGAGGACAATACTCGCAAATGGTGTGAAGGAAGAGCCGAAAATTTGGTCCCTGAAATTGTCTCCCAGAAACGGAGATAAAACCAAGAACCTTTGTGTTTGAAAATAGAGGTTGTGATTCCATGTCTTGTTGTTTGAACCAAGAAATAAATGACTGAGAATACCTTTCCATTCCTCCAAGAGATCATTTACATCACCCCAATTATACGATTATAGATGCGATACGAGGTATTCGGAAGTTCGGGAACTCTGTTTTTCCTCATTGTTAAAATTCTGGAATTGGTAATCACGCGGAACTGACCCTGCTGTATAGTTAGTATGTCTGCATACAAGTTACACTTCAACTTATTATCTTTCATATTTCTTATAAGTTGCGGCCACATGTCCTAAGTCGATTGCTGTTTGGTGGTGTTTTAGTTGGTCAATGAGATCATCTAAAGTACCAATCACGCAAGTGCGAATATATTTGGGTTTAAAGTATTTGTTCATCTTCCCCATCATGGTATGATCTCAGTGGTCGAGAAAAACTCGAGTTTCCTCAAATCTTGCGGGATCAATAGAGTAGACATCAACGCAGTGTTTTATACATAGTACTTTGATCTCTTTGTTGTTGAATTCGGTAATCTTTTCCGTCCATAGTTTTATGAAAATGCTTGACTTGAATATGGTATGAAAAGCAATCTGGATCATCACAACTTCTTGGTCTTGGGCGGCACTTAGTCATATTGGCAAGTAAAACATAAATGATGCGAAGAATAAACGTGAATTCTTTATTCTGTTAAAACAGAACTGTAAATAAACTCATTATAGATACCAGGACTAAATTTAGTATATACGCCACACGCGCGTTTCGTCTGCTAAAGACTCATCAGTGACGCTCGAATCCAAAAAAAGTTTAAAATGCCAAATAAAGTACGAAGTTGAAGAGCATTCAGAACCAAAATTCCTAAAAGTATTGCCAAATACTGCTAAGTTAATCTGTGCCTGGGGTAGAAAAGACTTAGTATTTCAAACAATTCAAAAATATGTGAACAGTAAATTTATAAATATAACCATATCAATGACAATTCATGTCAGCACAAAAAGTGTTGACTACTGGGTTTGTGATACCCTCGGGGAAATAAATCTCTACCAGTTTCCAAGTTTCACTCAAACGAACAACGATCAAGCATCGTTTCACGGATTTACGTCGAAATATTTTATCCGTTTAACAAACTTTTCTATAGAGACACCTAGACCGATTTGTACTTTTGTGAAGATGAGGTTTGTTAAACGGTTGACTAGATAAAGTCGGTTATATAGTGCATAGTTAACAACCCATGTTCTTTAACTCACATAGTTGCGAGTCGTTGTATTCTTATGTTGAGCATCGACTGCTTATTTGAGTGACTTATTTCAAAAAGACGCGTAGTTAACAACCCTAATGGACCCATCTTACGCACGGCTGTATTATATATACACATAGAAAAAAGTATTGCAACACCTTGATTTTTTAAAACTTGAAAAATGAGCCTCTTTTTTTGGATGACATATAATAACAAATGTGTATGATATTATTGAAACATAGTTTATGATAACATTGGCAACAACAATTTTAATAACAAAATGTAGTGTTTTTTGTACAAAAAATGCATTTTTCAACTTTTACTGTAGTCGAAATTTACAATGTCAGGTATTTCAAAATTAATCTTCAGATGACTGTTCGCATCATGGTTGGTCGTTATACGCCAAAGAATTAGTACTTTGTGCGCAGCCTCCAATCAAACGGATTACCGCATCTCACCGTCTTCTGATTCCTGCCATAAATCGGCTAATATGTTGTTAAGATAGCAGCAACCATCTCTGATGAAGGGCATTGTTTATTTTATGAGATGTTTGAACTGGTGTGTCGTTTTGTGCACCTTCCGCCCAATAGTGTCCCAAATATGCTCGATATGGTTCAAATCCGGGCTACGATCTGGCCAAGGAAGATGAACCGAATTCAATTTGAACAATGGATCTTCCTCCACGATGCTAATTTCCAATTTTGGCGAGCTCTGCACTACATTGGATACGGATAACTGTGTGTCTGTTCGTAAGCAAACGTCCCTGATATGGTCTTATCGCACAATAACCAGAAGGGATGATTCAATCTCGAACAATTATTGTTAAAAGGCTCCTGTATACCCAGTCCTCTCTTTTTAGGATTGTATTGTATGCAATGGGATTCTTTCTGACTAAGCTTCATCATGCTTGATTTTCCCTAGCAGGTGGAATAGGGGGTCTTTTTGATCTCGGATAGTCTTTTATATCGTGTATTGCCTAATTTTTATTATCTAAACGACTTATAGTGGAAAAGTGATGACCGACAATACGTGCGACATTCCTGCCTCTCTCATGCTGATAATCTGCCATCTTGCTGCGGTTAAGAGTTGTGGAGGACCTATTTCAAGGTGTCAATCACATAACTTTATAAACTTGGTTATTTAAAGTGTTGAAAACAATGAGGATGAAACACATGTTTTGCTGTGTACGGGTACAGTAGATGCATGTGCAGATAAGAACTTATCGAGTCGATAATTATTGATCAAACTCAGGTGATATTTAAATAGTGTTTAACTAGTTCAATTTTAACAAATTATATCAGAAAAAAATAAAGAGTGTTTTTTTTAATTTCAATTCCAATTTGGTTATATACCAGCTGGCATTCGCACTAAAGTTCTTACATCTTCGTTGTTTTTTTTTCAACATAACCTTGAAAAGGAAAATCAGCCAGTAATCAGCATTCTTTTTATCAGTATTTACATAACACATTTTACAAACTCTTTTAGGCCGAACCTACCCCAATTTTTTGGACAAATTTTTCGAATTTTGAGCTCTAGTTTCAGATTTTTGAACATAGTGCCCTTCGATACCTAGCGCAAATGAAGCGCCTGTTTCTCCTCTACAAGACCAATATAGTCATACCCCGTGAGACCCGTCATTATTTTTCTTAAGAAGTCCTAGAATAGGCCGACCCCCCTAATTTTTTGACATTTTTTTCAAATTTTGAGCTCTAGTTTCAGATTTTTGAACATAGCGCCCTTCGATACCTAGCGCAAAAGAAGCGCCTGTTTCTCCTCTAAAAGACCTATATAGTCATTCCCCGTGACACCCCTCATCATTTTTCTCTAGAAGCCCTGGAATAGGCCGACCCCCCTAATTTTTTGACAAATTTTTCGAATTTTGAGCTCTAGTTTCAGATTTTTGAACATAGCGCCCTTCCATACTTAGCGCAAAAGAAGCGCCTATTTCTCCTCTACAAGACCTATATAGTCATATCCCGTGACACCCCCCATTATTTTTCTCTAGAACTCCTGGAATAGGCCGACCCTACCCCAATTTTTTGGACAAATTTTTCGAATTTTGAGCTCTAGTTTCAGATTTTTGAACATAGCGCCCTTCGATACCTAGCGCAAAAGAAGCGCCTATTTCTCCTCTACAAGACCTATATAGTCATTCCCCGTGACACCCCTCATTATTTTTCTCTAGAAGTCCTAGAATAGGCCGACCCCCCTATTTTTTTGACATTTTTTTCAAATTTTTAGCTCTAGTTTCAGATTTTTGAACATAGCGCCCTTCGATACCTAGCACAAAAGAAGCGCCTGTTTCTCCTCTACAAGACCTATATAGTCATACCCCGTGACACCCCTCATTATTTTTCTCTAGAACTCCTTGAATAGGCCGACCCTATTCCATTTTTTGGACATTTATTTCGAATTTTGAGCTCTAGTTTCAGATTTTTGAACATAGCGCCCTTCGATACCTAGCGCAAAAGAAGCGCCTGTTTCTCCTCTACAAGACCTATATAGTCATACCCCGTGACACCCCCCACTATTTTTCTCTAGAACTCCTGGAATAGGCCGACCCTACCCCAATTTATTTGACAAATTTTTCGAGTTTTGAGCTCTCGTTTCAGATTTTTGAACATAGCGCCCTTCGATACCTAGCGCAAAAGAAGCGCTTATTTCTCCTCTACAAGACCTATATAGTCATATCCCGTGACACCCCCATTATTTTTCTCTAGACCTCCTGGAATAGGCCGACCCTACCCCAATTTTTTGGACAACTTTTTCGAATTTTGAGCTCTAGTTTCAGATTTTTGAACATAGCGCCCTTCGATACCTAGCGCAAAAGAAGTGCCTGTTTTTCCTCTACAAGACCTGTATAGTCATACCCCGTGACACCCCTCATTATTTTTCTCTAGAAGTCCTAGAATAGGCCGACCCCCCTAATTTTTTTACCTTTTTTCAAATTTTGAGCTCTAGTTTCAGATTTTTGAACATAGCGCCCTTCGATACCTAGCGCAAAAAAAGCGCCTGTTTCTCCTCTACAAGACCTATATAGTCATTCCCCGTGACACCCCCCATTATTTTTCTCTAGAAGCCCTGGAATAGGCCGACCCCCCTAATTTTTTGACCTTTTTTTCAAATTTTAAGCTCTAGTTTCAGATTTTGGAACATAGCGCCCTTCGATACCTAGCGCAAAAGAAGCGCCTGTTTCTCCTCTACAAGACCTATATAGTCATTCCCCGTGACACCCCTCATTATTTTTCTCTAGAAGCCCTGGAATAGGCCGATCCCCCTAATTTTTTTACCTTTTTTTCAAATTTTGAGCTCTAGTTTCAGATTTTTGAACATAGCGCCCTTCGATACCTAGCGCAAAAGAAGCGCCTGTTTGTCCTCTACAAGACCTATATAGTCATACCCCGTGACACTCCTCATTATTTTTCTCTAGAACTCCTAGAATAGGCCGACCCTACCCCTATTTATTTGACAAATTTTCGAATTTTGAGCTTTCGTTTCAGATTTTTGAACATAGCGCCCTTCGATACCTAGCGCAAAAGAAGCGCCTGTTTCTCCTCTACAAGACCTATTTAGTCATATTCCGTGACACCCCCCATTATTTTTCTCTAGAACTCCTGGAATAGGCCGACCCTACCCCAATTTTTTGGACAAATTTTTCGAATTTTGAGCTCTAGTTTCAGATTTTTGAACATAGCGCCCTTCGATACCTAGCGCAAAAGAAGTGCCTGTTTTTCCTCTACAAGACCTGTAAAGTCATATCCCGTGACACCCCTCATTATTTTTCTCTAGAAGTCCTAGAATAGGCCGACCCCCCTAATTTTTTTACCTTTTTTCAAATTTTGAGCTCTAGTTTCAGATTTTTGAACATAGCGCCCTTCGATACCTAGCGCAAAAGAAGCGCCTGTTTGTCCTCTACAAGACCTATATAGTCATACCCCGTGACACCCCCCATTATTTTTCTCTAGAAGCCCTGGAATAGGCCGACCCCCCTAATTTTTTGACCTTTTTTTCAAATTTTGAGCTCTAGTTTCAGATTTTTGAACATAGCGCCCTTCGATACCTAGCGCAAAAGAAGCGCCTGTTTCTCCTCTACAAGACCTATATAGTCATTTCCCGTGACACCCCTCATGATTTTTCTCTAGAACCCCTGGATCAGGCCGACCCCCCTAATTTTTTGACCTTTTTTTAAATTTTGAGCTCTAGTTTCAGATTTTTGAACATAGCGCCCTTCGATACCTAGCGCAAAAGAAGCGCCTGTTTCTCCTCTACAAGACCTATATAGTCATACCCCGTGACACCCCCCATTATTTTTCTCTAGAACTCCTAGAATAGGCCGACCCTACCCCAATTTATTTGACAAATTTTTCGAATTTTGAGCTCTCGTTTCAGATTTTTGAACATAGCGCCCTTCGATACCTAGCGCAAAAGAAGCGCTTATTTCTCCTCTACAAGACCTATATAGTCATAACTCGTGACACCCCCCATTATTTTTCTCTAGACCTCCTGGAATAGGCCGACCCTACCCCAATTTTTTGGACAAATTTTTCGAATTTTGAGCTCTAGTTTCAGATTTTTGAACATAGCGCCCTTCCATACCTAGCGCAAAAGAAGTGCCTGTTTTTCCTCTACAAGACCTGTATAGTCATACCCCGTGACACCCCTCATTATTTTTCTCTAGAAGTCCTAGAATAGGCCGACCCCCCTAATTTTTTTACCTTTTTTTCAAATTTTGAGCTCTAGTTTCAGATTTTTGAACATAGCACCCTTCGATACCTAGGGCAAAAGAAGTGCCTGTTTCTCCTCTACAAGACCTATATAGTCATTCCCCGTGACACCCCTCATTATTTTTCTCTAGAAGCCCTGGAATAGGCCGACCCCCCTAATTTTTTGACCTTTTTTTCAAATTTTGAGCTCTAGTTTCAGATTTTTGAACATAGCGCCCTTCGATACCTAGCGCAAAAGAAGCGCTTATTTCTCCTCTACAAGACCTATATAGTCATATCCCGTGACACCCCTCATTATTTTTCTCTAGACCTCCTGGAATAGGCCGACCCTACCCCAATTTTTTGGATCAATTTTTCGAATTTTGAGCTCTAGTTTCAGATTTTTGAACATAGCGCCCTTCCATACCTAGCACAAAAGAAGTGCCTGTTTTTCCTGTACAAGACCTGTATAGTCATACCCCGTGACACCCCTCATTATTTTTCTCTAGAAGTCCTAGAATAGGCCGACCCCCCTAATTTTTTGACCTTTTTTTGAAATTTTGAGCTCTAGTTTCAGATTTTTGAACATAACACCCTTCGATACCTAGCGCAAAAGAAGCGCCTGTTTCTCCTCTACAAGACATATATAGTCATTCCCCGTGACACCCCTTATTATTTTTCTCTAGAAGCCCTGGAATAGGCCGACCCCCCTAATTTTTTTACCTTTTTTTCGAATTTTGAGCTCTAGTTTCAGATTTTTGAACATAGCACCCTTCGATACCTAGCGCAAAAGAAGCGCCTATTTCTCCTTTACAAGACCTATATAGTCATATCCCGTGACACCCCCCATTATGTTTCTCTAGAACTCCTGGAATAGGCCGACCCTACCCCAATTTTTTGGACAAATTTTTCGAATTTTGAGCTCTAGTTTCAGATTTTTGAACATAGCGCCCTTCGATACCTAGCGCAAAAGAAGCGCTTATTTCTCCTCTACAAGACCTATATATTCATATCCCGTGACATCCCTCATTATTTTTCTCTAGACCTCCTGGAAAAGGCCGACCCTACCCCAATTTTTTGGACAAATTTTTCGAATTTTGAGCTCTCGTTTCAGATTTTTGAACATAGCGCCCTTCGATACCTAGCGCAAAAGAAGTGCCTGTTTTTCCTCTACAAGACCTATATAGTCATTTCCCGTGACACCCCTCATGATTTTTCTCTAGAACCCCTGGATCAGGCCGACCCCCCTAATTTTTTGACCTTTTTTTAAATTTTGAGCTCTAGTTTCAGATTTTTGAACATAGCGCCCTTCGATACCTAGCGCAAAAGAAGCGCCTGTTTCTCCTCTACAAGACCTATATAGTCATACCCCGTGACACCCCCCATTATTTTTCTCTAGAACTCCTAGAATAGGCCGACCCTACCCCAATTTATTTGACAAATTTTTCGAATTTTGAGCTCTCGTTTCAGATTTTTGAACATAGCGCCCTTCGATACCTAGCGCAAAAGAAGCGCTTATTTCTCCTCTACAAGACCTATATAGTCATAACTCGTGACACCCCCCATTATTTTTCTCTAGACCTCCTGGAATAGGCCGACCCTACCCCAATTTTTTGGACAAATTTTTCGAATTTTGAGCTCTAGTTTTGAGATTTTTGAACATAGCGCCCTTCGATACCTAGCGCAAAAGAAGTGCCTGTTTTTCCTCTACAAGACCTGTATAGTCATACCCCGTGACACCCCTCATTATTTTTCTCTAGAAGTCCTAGAATAGGCCGACCCCCCTAATTTTTTTACCTTTTTTTCAAATTTTGAGCTCTAGTTTCAGATTTTTGAACATAGCACCCTTCGATACCTAGGGCAAAAGAAGTGCCTGTTTCTCCTCTACAAGACCTATATAGTCATTCCCCGTGACACCCCTCATTATTTTTCTCTAGAAGCCCTGGAATAGGCCGACCCCCCTAATTTTTTGACCTTTTTTTCAAATTTTGAGCTCTAGTTTCAGATTTTTGAACATAGCGCCCTTCGATACCTAGCGCAAAAGAAGCGCTTATTTCTCCTCTACAAGACCTATATAGTCATATCCCGTGACACCCCTCATTATTTTTCTCTAGACCTCCTGGAATAGGCCGACCCTACCCCAATTTTTTGGATCAATTTTTCGAATTTTGAGCTCTAGTTTCAGATTTTTGAACATAGCGCCCTTCCATACCTAGCACAAAAGAAGTGCCTGTTTTTCCTGTACAAGACCTGTATAGTCATACCCCGTGACACCCCTCATTATTTTTCTCTAGAAGTCCTAGAATAGGCCGACCCCCCTAATTTTTTGACCTTTTTTTGAAATTTTGAGCTCTAGTTTCAGATTTTTGAACATAACACCCTTCGATACCTAGCGCAAAAGAAGCGCCTGTTTCTCCTCTACAAGACATATATAGTCATTCCCCGTGACACCCCTCATTATTTTTCTCTAGAAGCCCTGGAATAGGCCGACCCCCCTAATTTTTTTACCTTTTTTTCGAATTTTGAGCTCTAGTTTCAGATTTTTGAACATAGCACCCTTCGATACCTAGCGCAAAAGAAGTGCCTATTTCTCCTTTACAAGACCTATATAGTCATATCCCGTGACACCCCCCATTATGTTTCTCTAGAACTCCTGGAATAGGCCGACCCTACCCCAATTTTTTGGACAAATTTTTCGAATTTTGAGCTCTAGTTTCAGATTTTTGAACATAGCGCCCTTCGATACCTAGCGCAAAAGAAGCGCTTATTTCTCCTCTACAAGACCTATATATTCATATCCCGTGACATCCCTCATTATTTTTCTCTAGACCTCCTGGAAAAGGCCGACCCTACCCCAATTTTTTGGACAAATTTTTCGAATTTTGAGCTCTCGTTTCAGATTTTTGAACATAGCGCCCTTCGATACCTAGCGCAAAAGAAGTGCCTGTTTTTCCTCTACAAGACCTGTATAGTCATACCCCGTGACACCCCTCATTATTTTTCTCTAGAAGTCCTAGAATAGGCCGACCCCCCTAATTTTTTGACCTTTTTTTCAAATTTTGAGCTCTAGTTTCAGATTTTTGAACATAACGCCCTTCGATACCTAGCGCAAAAGAAGCGCCTGTTTCTCCTCTACAAGACCTATATAGTCATTCCCCGTGACACCCCTCATTATTTTTCTCTAGAAGCCCTGGAATAGGCCGACCCCCCTATTTTTTTTACCTTTTTTCAAATTTTGAGCTCTAGTTTCAGATTTTTGAACATAGCGCCCTTCGATACCTAGCGCAAAAGAAGCGCTTATTTCTCCTCTACAAGATCTATATAGTCATATCCCGTGACACCACTCATTATTTTTCTCTAGACCTCCTGGAATAGGCCGACCCTACCCCAATTTTTTGGACAAATTTTTCGAATTTTGAGCTCTAGTTTCAGATTTTTGAACATAGCGCCCTTCGATACCTAGCGCAAAAGAAGCGCATGTTTCTCCTCTACAAGACCTATATAGTCATACCCCGTGACACCCCCCATTATTTTTCTCTAGAACTCCTGGAATAGGCCGACCCTACCCCCATTTATTTGACAAATTTTTCGAATTTTGAGCTCTCGTTTCAGATTTTTGAACATAGCGCCCTTCGATACCTAGCGCAAAAGAAGCGCCTATTTCTCCTTTACAAGACCTATATAGTCATATCCCGTGACACCCCCCATTATTTTTCTCTAGAACTCCTGGAATAGGCCGACCCTACCCCAATTTTTTGGACAATTTTTATCGAATTTTGAGCTCTAGTTTCAGATTTTTGAACATAGCGCCCTTCGATACCTTGCGCAAAAGAAGCGCCTGTTTCTCCTCTACAAGACCTGTATATTCATACCCCGTGACACCCCTCATTATTTTTCTCTAGAAGTCCTAGAATAGGCCGACCCCCCTAATTTTTTTACCTTTTTTTCAAATTTTGAGCTCTAGTTTCAGATTTTTTAACATAACGCCCTTCGATACCTAGCGCAAAAGAAGCGCCTGTTTCTCCTCTACAAGACCTATATAGTCATTCCCCGTGACACCCCTCATTATTTTTCTCTAGAAGCCCTGGGTTAGGCCGACCCCCCCTAATTTTTTTACCTTTTTTTCAAATTTTGAGCTCTAGTTTCAGATTTTTGAACATAGCGCCCTTCGATACCTAGCGCAAAAGAAGCGCCTGTTTCTCCTCTACAAGACCTGTATAGTCATACCCCGTGACACCCCTCATTATTTTTCTCTAGAAGTCCTAGAATAGGCCGACCCCCTAATTTTTTTACCTTTTTTTCAAATTTTGAGCTCTAGTTTCAGATTTTTGAACATAGCGCCCTTCGATACCTAGCGCAAAAGAAGCGCATGTTTCTCCTCTACAAGACCTATATAGTCATACCCCGTGACACCCCCATTATTTGTCTCTAGAACTCCTTGAATAGGCCGACCCTACCCCCATTTATTTGACAAATTTTTCGAATTTTGAGCTCTCGTTTCAGATTTTTGAACATAGCGCCCTTCGATACCTAGCGCAAAAGAGGCGCCTATTTCTCCTTTACAAGACCTATATAGTCATATCCCGTGACACCCCCCATTATATTTCTCTAGAACTCCTGGAATAGGCCGACCCTACCCCAATTTTTTTGACAAATTTTTCGAATTTTGAGCTCTAGTTTCAGATTTTTGAACATAGCGCCCTTCGATACCTAGCGCAAAAGAAGTGCCTGTTTTTCCTCTACAAGACCTGTATAGTCATACCCCGTGACACCCCTCATTATTTTTCTCTAGAAGTCCTAGAATAGGCCGACCCCCCTAATTTTTTGACCTTTTTTTCAAATTTTGAGCTCTAGTTTCAGATTTTTGAACATAGCGCCCTTCGATACCTAGCGCAAAAGAAGCGCTTGTTTCTCCTCTACAAGACCTATATAGTCATTCTCCGTGACACCCCTCATTATTTTTCTCTAGAAGCCCTGGAATAGGCCGACCCCCCTAATTTTTTGACATTTTTTTCAAATTTTGAGCTCTAAATTAAACAATGACATAAAAGGTGCTATAATATACAGGGTAGGACTACTTTTACATACGTTCTAAATTGAAGTGGGTACATTGGTGGCCCTACACCTACAAATAATTTGTTGATAGGTGCAGAGTTATTGTGGTACTGAATATTAGCCTAAAAAGTTATGCGACTTGTTAAATCAATGGATTGGATAAAAACCATTTCAAAATTGAGTTAAAATTGCTATATTTTAACTGATTTTCTGCCTTTTTGAATATTTTTTTATTTAACGACCGTTGTTGTCTTATTCGGTTTTTTGGTTTCTCGATATATCGCCTTATTGTTCGCTGGCTTATTGTTCGCTAGCTATTGTTCGCTAGCTTCTGCCTGTGTGCTCGTTTCTGAGATATAAGCCATTGAAAATTTGGCGGGAAATAATTCTCTCTAGATTTTTCTTACATTTAACATTGACAACTATTTGTTTCAAAAACAATGAAAAAATAACAAGAATTTTATAAAATTTTTAAATATGGCTTTTTAACCTATATGTAATAAAATTATGAAAAGAAAAGTAGGGGTTTGTAGGCAAATTTGTTTAATGACAATACATGGATAAAACCAGAGGATTCCGAAAATCTGGCAAAAAATCAAAAAAAGAGAGGAGCAAACATCCTTAACCAACTTTGCAATTATATCTTTCCTATGTCATCAAGATGAACTTGTGCCATACTAGTAGCAACCGTTATTTTATTCGAGTTATCCGTACAAAAACTTATTTTTCAGTATCACATAAAATAACATTTATCGTATGCTCATTATGTAATGAATTGTACAATTGAATAACCTATCAACATTTCCTTTAAAAGAATTCGTAACGGTTGCAGGTCTGCGTCAGTTGGTGATCCAGACAGTAAACAAAGTTCCGGATTATCCTTGTACGTATATCATTATTTCATCTTGCGTCACATCAACACTTAAATGGGAAACAAACTTGTCTATTTTTGTCATATTTGACAGCGGTTGAGGTGATCCAGTTTGTTTGTGTAAACGGGATGACCAGTGGTTTCGGATGACTACACATTTGTAATTATTGTAATAAAAAGAAAATCAACCTGTTTATTTGGATTGTGATATTTTGATATAGATGTATCTGAATATTTCTCCTTGAAAATTCAGTTTCTTTTTAAAATTACATGCGAAAAATAATACAATAATTGAACAGCAATAGGATGGTGAGAAAGATGTGTCATTTTTGAAATATTTATAACAAAAAACATGTAATTTATGGTAACGTACTACATTGTACTAAGGTGTAAAAGAAAATAATAACAGATCCATCTTGAATGTGTCATCGTATACACAAAAGTACCATCCGCCAAGTAGCCAATAATATGACCCTGAGCTGTTAAAACTGCACATTTTCAGTTTATGTAGATAAATTTTGCAATTGACTTTTGAAAGGATGATGGTCGCAATTATCATTCTTGGCAAAAGTGATTTTCCAATTGTTGCTGTTCTGTACCTAACCTTTTTGGTTTAGATGCTCTATTTAAACATTTGATTTTATATAAGTAACGTATAAAGCGTACTTGAATGTACTTTTTATGCGCATATGTCTGCTTCATAGTTAATATGTTTGTACTACTTGCACTATTGGTTGGCTTATAAATGTATCACCTATCCAGTAGCTAGTTTTCTCACTTGCAGGACTTAATGATATATATTGACTGTTATTCAGTCTTCAGTTATAAATTATAATGGTTGCAAATCTCAAGTAAAATTTTGACCAGTTTGAATTGTTGTCTCGATAATATGATTGCTTGCCTATCATGTATAAATATAATATGTTTCCATACTTTTGGTGTTGAGCATTGCTGTTAAAGGCATCTGGTAATGCAAAAACACTTGTTTTGAACACGATATCAGGTTCTTGCATTTATATTATCACGAATTCAGTTCTTGTCTTTATATTATCAGTATGCTGGAAGTAAATAAAAAGTGTATAGACAAAACAAAAACGACACCTTTTAACAAGGCCAGCTAGGCTGGTACCTTGATCCATTTCAATGATAACATTAGGCTCGGAGAACAGAATTTTGTGTTATTTCTGATCAGAAATCAATTGATTGATTAATTAGTTTGTTGTTTAATTGATTTAAGACGAAAATATTTCTTGCATACTAAGGAAAATGTGTCTTTTAGATCTGCACTTTTTGTATTTTGTCTTTTTGTTAATCATGTTTTGCTTCATGGCGATCTAATGAGTCAAGCATTTTCAAATGATTTTTTATGTGACTGTCCCAAGTCAGGAGCCTGTAACTCGGTGGTTGTTCAGTTGTGTGTTGCTGTTTATCATATGTGTTTCCTCTATTGTTTTGAATATAAATCAGGCCATTAGTTTTTTTCGTATGATTTTTAACCGGATTTTTGTGACAAAAATGTCGGTTATTGATTTGGGGATGTACGGCGGGCGGGCGGGCGGCAATCAAATGTTGTCCGTGCATTAACTCATGAACCGTTCAACCAAAGCTTTTAAAATTTTAATATGTTGTTACTGACAACTAAATGAAGGTCAAGTTCAATAATGGCGATTTTGACTTCTACCGTTCAGGAGTTATGGTTCTTGAAAGATTGGAAAAATGAAGTTTCCAGTCATGTCCGTGCATTTACGCATGAACTGTTCTACCAAAGCTTCCCAAATTTTAATATGTTGTTACTGATGACAAAATGGAGGTCAAGTTCAATAATGACGATTTTGACTTTTACCGTTCAGGAGTTATGGTTCTTGAAAGATTGAAAAATGGAGTTTCCAGTCGTGTCCGTGCATTTACGCATGAACTGTTCTACCAAAGCTTGCCAAATTTTATTATGTTGTTACTGATGACAAAATAGAGGTCAAATTTAATAAAGACGATTTTGACTTTTACCGTTCAGGAGTTATGGTTCTTGAAAGATTGAAAAATGGTGTTTCCAGTCGTGTCGGTGCATTTTCTCATGAACCATTCAACCAAAGCTTTTGAAATTTTTATATGTTGTTACTGATGGCAAAATAGAGGTCATGTTCAATAATGACGATTTTGACTTTTACCGTTCAGGAGTTATGGTTCTTGAAAGATTGTAAAATGGCGTTTCCATTCACGTTGTTGCATTTACTCATGAACCATTCAATCTAAGCTTTTCAAATTTTAATATGTTGATACTGATGACAAAATGGAGGTCAAATTTGATATTGACGATTTTCACTTTCACCATTCATCAGTAATGGTTCTTGTGATATTGCCAGGACACAAATAAATATTAATAAATCCGGTTTGCTGTCGTTGTGACAGCCTCTTGTTTTAACATATTTTATTTCGGGGCCTTTTATAGCTTACTTTGTGATAAGGAACTTGCTCATTGTTAATTCTGTACGGTTACGTATTGTTTATTTACTTCTATGCCTTTTGGTCTCTGTTATAGAGTGTTCTCATTGGCAATGATACTACATCTTCAGGCTGATTTGTTTATTGATTCCCACATTTTTATTTGACTGTTCAAGATAGAAGCTTTTTTTCACTGGTTGATTGCTGTCTATCCGATATTGTTCTGGTTTAAATCAGGTCGTCGGCTTTCTCGTTTGTATTTTTCACATTACCATGTTGTGACCTTATCTAGTTTAATAAATGGTATTGTTTTTCTCATTGTCGAAGGTCGTAAGGTGACATACTATTGCTTAAATCCATGTCTTTTTGTCGCTGGTGGAAAGTTGGCTCATTGACAATCATAGTCATCTCCTGTTTTATACTGTACAGATGTTGACAACAAAGTTTGTGTTAAAAACACACTATTCGAGCAATAGTCGATTTCATGAAATTTGCATAATAGCTTTTAATCAGTCTGATTTATTATCAAACATCAATGATATAGATAATTGAGCTGCAGCAGATAAAACATCGAAATGGTTTTACATTCTCCAACGACAGTAATTGAAATACTTTTCGATAATTCGGTGAAATTAAAATGCTGACAGCGTTCGATTTCTTTGTCGTTTCAGATTATAATGTACCGCCACCTGTCACCGCTGTCACCTTTTAAGTGTTAAAACACATTTTACTTGTACCAATTATCCTTTTAGTGTTATTACGGAAAAAATTATTTTCAGTGACTTTGCAATTTAGGACACATACTTTTGTGGTTTTAATTTCGTCTAAATGCCTTAAAGATGTAAAAGATTTTTAAAACCAAATTTCTACCTTAGTGGTTTGGACAAAGAGGTTGATAATGTCAACAATAATACTCCTTTCCAAGGTTCAATAAGGAAGATAATACTCTCAATAAGTAAGTTGTGAACCTATTTTACCTGTATCAAAAATAAAGTAGACACCTACTTAATCATTTACATACGACGAAGCGGCAAGTCAAGCAGTATTTAACCGGACTACAAAACATCTCCTACAGTTTTTCTTATAAAATTGTATATAACAGTCTAATGAAAGAGTGAAAAGACAATTCATAGTTATATATCGTTACTATGGTTTTGACTGTGATGGAACAAACAATACAATGTTGTATCGTTGGTGATGGTATGGTGGGGAAGTCTTCTATAATCAAGAGTTTTATTGAACAGTCTACACCTGGAGACTATGTTGCTACTATATCTGACAGTTATTCAGGAGATGCCTCTTTCATAGGAGTTAATTACACCGTTAGCATATCAGATTGTACGGGAGAGGTAAGCATTATTAAAAGAAGTAATTAGAAATACTCTGTAAAAAGAGTTTTTGTATGTGTGTATTTTTATCCCGCAAGTATGGTTAACATTGGTTTCCGTTATTCATATTGGAACTCTTTTTGTCGTAAAGCTAAAAAACCTGACATACGAGTTTTGGTTCTCCCTTTGAAATCTTATGCCTCATTTTTAAAAGGTATGTATACATGTACATTTAAGCATTTGGATCTAAGTGTTCCTGTTGAATTGTGATCCAGGAAAGTGCTACACGGTCTAATTTTTTTCATTTTCAAATAGATGAAACAGAGAATTTTACATTTTAAGTTTCAGTTTTGATAACTTAAAAATACATTTCAGTCTTTTTACTTGTGGTTCTAATTGTAATTGTGAGAACCGTAGGCTTACTTAATCTTATAAAATCCAACTTTATAAATTCATTCGATTGTTGATTGTCATCTTTAACTTTAGTTGACTTGAATTTTAGTATATTGTGACTGAAAAGGAAAACAGGACTTCAGATCTAGTTAGTTTACTTTTGACAATAACTTTGTGAGTTAGCGCTTTCCTTTTGTGCGCTTCTTGCGGGAGCTTGGTCATTAGATTTTCGTTTGATGTTTGATTGTTACATTTGAAGATAATAATATGACTTCTAGCAAACTTATAACAAAATTGACAAATTATGTTCAATTATCAAGCCACCATTTTGCAAACAGATTGTACCACGTAGCTAAATGTAAGGCTACAGATTAATATGACGTTGGGAGAGAAAAATTTCTAAAGTTTACCTCGGAGATATTAGCATTGGCTTTTTCCTGATCTTTTCAGTTAGCTCTTTGGCTGGAATCACAGCTGATGAAATTAGCTTTTTTATGCTTTAACAGTTCTGCCAGCTTTAGATTTATTAGATGGAGCTTATATTGTATTGTTATGTGTATACCCAACTTTAAATAAATCTCGTATGCTTATTACGCTTAATTTGTATGGCGACTTAAATAATATATTTAAAAAAAATGTTGGATTATATTTCTTGTCTCCAAACATGTTTCACATTCACTTTTCTATTAGTTGACGTCACCATTTTAAAGTACGTCCTGTTTTGATTTAAAGATATTTTGCTCTGAGCATTTTGACTATCTAATATCATCTGCATTATGTGCTTACTCATTCGGTAAATATATTATATGTTTTTGTATAAGTTTTAATATCTCATACTTTTAAGTATTTAATAAGTCTGGTTGCGAATTATGCTTCATTCTTGAAATACAAGGAAGATCATGACATTTTTTTAAATATTAAAAGGATTTTGCTTCATTTTGCAAATACAGTCTTCTCACATTTGAATAATATAAATATAGGAAGATGTGGTATAATTGTCAATCAGACAAATATCAACCATAGACCAAATGACATAGTAGTTGACAACTAGTCACCGCATGGCCTTCAACAATGAACAAAACCCATACCGCAGTGTCAGCTTTAAAAGGCCCTGAAATGACAAATCCAAACAACTCAAACGAGAAAACTTCAGACCTGATTAACAATGAACGAAAAACTAATATAATAAACAGCAGCAAACGACAACCCTTGACTCGAGACAGGGTTTACAAAATGTGGCGGGGTTATAGATGGTTGCTGGCAATTTGATACATTAGATGATTGCACATATTAAATCGAATCTAAGTGTCTTTATTTTTTCTTTGCAGCATGAAAATAATGAACTAAGATGCTCACATTACAAAGACACAGACGTGTTTGTGGTGTGTTACAGTGTTACAGATAGAGAATCGTTTGACAGTGTAAGAACATTTTGGCTGCCAGAGATAAGAAAAGTGGCTGGAAAGAAGCCAGTCATTCTTGTGGCGACACAAACAGATAGTCGTGGACAAACAGGAGAAGAAACAATTTCAAAATTTGAAGGACTAGAATTAGCAGACGAGATTGGTGCAGATCATTTCACAGAATGTTCGTCTGTGTCAAGGAGAGGAATTCCAAAAGTATTCGAATATTCTATTCAATCAGTTCTTAAACACAAAAAGTCAAAATCAAACATTGTAAAACGGCTGATAAGAAAATAATTCTTAGAACACAGAACAACTGAAATTGCCATATGTCTTTCAATTTTAATTGCATGTTCAAATCTTAACGCTTTAGAGGAGATGTAAATACTCTTTAAAATGTTAAAATTATATACCAATATTTATGTATATATATTACAGTGTGCTATAATATTTATCTATGTATGTATGCACATAACGTGGAAATCTACAACTTCTAGTCATATTATGTTATTAAATAAAGTATAAATATGTGTATCAAATTGATATCTATCCTTTTCTATTTTATATGTGAACCAGCCAACTGAAATGAAATTCTGGTGACAATTAGATTATATCTTAAACATGCAAGCTGCCTGTGCAAAGATATACTTTGAAGATTCATTTTTAATATTATGTAATTTTAGCAACAGTATGCCTCACTGCCAAAAGACATTTCATAAGGGCTGTTTATTTAAGACGTATTTTAATTTCTACATTTATGATGCACCAGAGACATATAATACATTGTATTATATGTCTCTGGATGCACGTAATCAGAGAGTAGACTAACATAATGGAATATTTTGACCTTGTAGAAAATTAAAAGTAATAACAGAGACTCATCGCACTTCAACAGAGTTACTATTGAGTTAATAAAAAAAATAATAATGAAAATTCAAAGTTTATTTGAGATTAATGTATTAGACTACATAGTTCCTCCTCACAATACAGGATATTTATTTGTTGGATATGTCCTTTGGGAAAAAAGAAGGATGTTGCAGTTATAGCAGTTTTTGCTTTTTCTTCTGTAGCTCGACAATATCCCTTCTTGCGTACTTATTTATACACTTTTGGTGTGTATGTGTGTTTATTTGTTGAAAACAGTTCTTCGATGGTCGATACTGAATTTAGTAGGGTGCTCAGTATCGAAAAAGACGTCTAGTTAACGAGTTTAAGTTAACGGAGAAAATACGGCTAAATTTAGATGCAAACTGTTGAAAAATCATTATATTTTCCAATCATGAATGTCGTCGTATGCTGCCGTGGTCACGTTTTTCAAAATTTCGTTGTTTCTTATGGTACCCAAAGATACTGTACAGTACAGGTCATCTTCAACACAAAAAATAAAATTATTCCTCTTTGTTTTATTTGTTCAAATTGTACTTATCATTTAGCTTAAATATCAAATTATTTATATAAAGAAAGCTAAAAAATATTTATATAAATTAAGTATAAGTATTTCATGATTTTAGTAGGTCTATTTTTATAGCTGAAATTAACAACATTTTCAACGAAAGCAATTTTATTACGTGTTACTTTCACGGGATTTTTACTCTGATTACATCAATAAGACATCGTTCATATGTGTGCCAAATATATTTCGTGTAATGTTAATCGGTGAAAAGAAAATAGCAATTAAAAACACAAATTTAGTGATAATTTTTTCTTGATTCAAACACGCCTTTTCTCGTGCCGTTAATCGTTTTGAAGCTTACACTATTAGGTCATTAACTAGGACAATTGTCACTAACTTCATTTCTCTTTTTGCTTGTTGTATGGCCAATTTGTTTGTTTTTGATAGTCCAGTTTGTTTGAAGATCGTTGTTTTGTAACTTGAAATATCATTTTGTTGGTTTTTATAACTTTAATTGTTTTCTTTTAATTGATAGTTTTGTTATAATTGTAATATACAAAACAAATCCTTCGGTCACGTTTCGGACACGGAATATGGCACACATTCACAGTCCTGTTAAACTATGCTAATCAAACCCTAAGCAAAGTAGGACTGAAATACAATGGGATAAGTGTGTTATAACTTATATGTCATGGTTCTTCTACTGAATTGCCTATTAATATGCGAGGAATTAACACTAAAGCTTTATCGAGGCTATGGGAGGACGGAAAGATCCTGTATATTTTAGTATACTGCACGATGCTTCAGACCTAGACTATCTTCGTACTGATGATTACAAAATGTTGTACCATCATTCTTGCTATAAATCTTACACTAGCGGACACAACTGCAGTTATTTTAAAGCTTAATCAAGTTCTTGTTCGTCTGTAAAGTGTTTCAGGGCATATATAGAAGGTCGTCAAATTCCTGACTGTATAAAATTTCTTTGGGTCAGTGAGAACCAGCAGGCCTTAATCAGATTTCTTGGTGAATTGATTGTTCGGCATCATGGTATATCAACAGTTACTATAACACATTAAGAAGTCATATTCTATTTAACACTTCCAAGGACCCTAAATCAGCTCAGACGGAGTATTCAGGTTTGAAGAATTATTTTGTACGCCCGATGAAGTAGATACTCGCATGATTGTACATGCTATACATGTAGACTAAGAGTTCGGTGTGAAAGGAATCAAGAGTAGGCTATTAGTGAAAAAAGTCACAAGATACAGATGTTCTTATCTTATGGGTTCATAAGTACAAGTGAGAGGTTTAGTGCTATGAAACCAGGTTCAATCCACCATTTTCTAAATTTGAAAATGTCTGTACCATGTCAGGAATATGACAGTTGTTGTCCATTCGTTTTTGATGAGTTTTGTAATTTGATTTTGCCATGTGATTAGGGACTGCCCGATTGAATTTTCCGCGGAGTTCAGTATTTTGTGATTTGCATGAGCTATGGTTTCAAACTGGCAATATAGCTTGCACACAAGATTTGCTCCGCTATTTACCTGTCCATGACACATGTAAAAGTATCGGGTTTGCCACCTGTAACATGGTACCAGCCGCACATGATGTTACATGATGCGATACAATGTATTCGGTCCTGTTTAGGATCGATAGACGCACTGTTTATAAGTCTTAAAGGACAACCCAGATGATTTCACCGATTTGTCTAACCTTTCCTATTGTGACATCGATGAATCGATTAATGCAGCTCGAGATCTTGTTGTTAGGTTGGATGATCTCAAGTCAAAACTAAAAATAGATCATTGTGCTTAAACAAATTGAGCGTAAAATTGGCTACAATTTTAAATATCTCCCTTGTCAAATTTCCTACTTGTGAATCTACTTTTAAACAATATGAAATAAACGCTTCACTCCAGACGTAAAGATATCTTCCAAAATAGCAAAACTAACCTAGCATTCTCCTCTTCAGTTCGAATGGGAAAAGAAAAATGACTTGTCTATCTCGAAGGTCAGATGTCATCCGAATTTCTGCAAGATTAGTTTGTACTTGTGAGGGGGAATCTGTGTTTTCAAAGGATTGCATTTGCTTCGACAAAATCTATCCTGTACAGATGTATGCCCATGTCAGGCAAATGACATATGTCAAAATGTAAATACTCATCTGGTTGCAGTAAGAAACATTGATGACGACGAAGATGACGATGCATAAGATTTCATTTTTCTGTATGTACCTTATAAATCATTGTTAGTTATCGAATGAAAATTAAGAAGTCCATAATATTTTCTAAACAATACATAAAACATATAATCAATTTTGATATCGTTGGAAATATAAAAATAATCTTTCTAATAGGGATTCCGAAAGATATGTAAATTAAAAAAAAAAACAAAAAAAAAACCTGCCATATGTTCTCTGACCTTGGCATGGCTGATGGTCTAAAACTACCGGAGACCATAGAACGTAGTAGGTAATACTAGCCTCGATCATAATTTTCTATTTGCATTTGATCTTTTTTGTGTGTGCATGTGTTTTAGCAATACTGTTGTCTGCTTGTTTTCATTTTATAAGTTTTTAATGTTCCTTTGGTTTCTTACGCCTTTTTTGTTTGCATTTGTTTGTAAAAACATCGGTGCTGTACATAACCCTCTCCCTTATTACATTTTTGGAATACTTAAAAACATTATAGCCAATTGTTGCTCATTTAGTAAATGTAAGAAGGGGTGTTTTACCTGTTCTAATAGACGTTTTGTTTTCATAACTTTTGCCCCCCCCCCTCTTTTTCTCTGTTTGCAGTAATTTTTACTTCTTCAAAGCAAAGTTATACACAGAGCTTTAAATTCAATCAAGTTCGACGTTAATTTCGGAACAAATCATTTATATATACTATTTCGCACCCAATAACAAAAATTTGATATTTACCTTGAAATTGACGAACACCTTACTATCAAAAGACGTGAAAAACACATTTTGTTTTCAACAAAAGATTAAAGTTAAGATCTAAAAAACGTCTTTAGATATTACTTGTAACGAATTGAATACAAAAATAACAAATTTAGAAATTGAAATAGGTCAAGGTCACTGTTATTTAACAGCTGTTTGAAAATTTCAAATTTGCACCCTACATGCAAAAAAGTCAATCTAAAGTCATTTTTGGGGAAAAAAATATAAAATAAGTTCTAAATGTAGACACAAAAGATATTTTTCTATAAATTAATTGTTTTTATTTTGCTCCAAACGCATAGATCTAGGTGAATCAAGCTATCTAAATGTGACTGTGCATTTTCCTTGAATTTTTGCTCTGACCTTTGACCCTGATTTAAAAAAATCGTGACCACGGTAGACAGCGACGACAACGCTATTTCGATGAGGATTGTTCTCCTCTTTCCAATGATATAAAATATAGTCGTATGTTATTTCGTTAAGGCAAATCGATAATATTTGTTGATTGGGCACCCTACTAATTCATTCACAGGCTTTTTATTCTATGTCGATTTAGAGCTTTATATTGTGTAAACACCTTTGATAATCTCTAGATCTATGTCTTGTTGGGTTGCTGTCTCATTGACATATGTCCCACAGCTCAGTTTTTATTCTTGTATTTAATTTCTATGCCTTTTTCAATTCCTACTTCTATTACTAACCATTTATGATTTATGCTGAAACTTCTGATCAATTTTACATTATGTGTGTCTTAGGTAAAATTTGTTTTTTAAAATACAGAAATTTAAAACGTTGAATAACAAAAAGTGCATTTCTTTTTACGTATCATATTATATAATCTCGGTTTCAGGTGTGCCAAATTACCAAATTTCTACATTTATGAATTTGATTGACACGATAAAAGTATAATGTACACAATGTTTATGCACACAAAATGATGAACAGCGCGGAATGGTAACACTTTAAAACCGGGAATCCACCTTGTATTTTCTAAACATTTGTTTCCCTCCTGAAATCCTTTAGCACGTATTGAAGTTCACAATGGCTTTAAATTTCCAAAAAAATGGCCAAAAGTACAACAAATCAGTGGATAAATCAACAATCAAGGATTCCAGACTTATAATTGTGTACACAAGACGGGAGACTAGTTTCGTCTTCAAAAGACTCATCTGTGACGCTCAAATAATGTAAAAAATGTATAGGCTATATAAATAAAGTACTAAGTTGAAGAGCATTGTAAAAGAACCCATAATTCCGAAAGATTTTACAATTATAGGTCAACTTACGACCTTAAATAATGAGCAAAGCTAATGCCACATAGTCAGCTTTAAAGAGCCCCGAAATGACACATTCAAACGAGAAAACTTATGGCAAAATTTATGTACAAAAATAAAAAAAGAAAAACAAATATGCATCTCAGCAACAAACGACAACCACTGAATCACAGGCTCCTGACTTTAGACAGGCACATACATATATAATGTGGCGGGGTTAAACATATTAGCAGGACCCCCCCCCCCCCCCTTACACTTACTTGGGACAGTGCTGTAACAGTTTGACATAAGAACAAATTATGATATCTGTGTACGTGGCTGGGTACTTGTAAACAACAACAACAAAAAGACACTAAGTACAAATCTGAAAGTACTCGCAGTTACTAACAGCTAGTTCAAAGCCACTTACAACTAATAAATCAAATCAGGCATCTAAGACTTAATTCTCAATCAGTATACATGCACGTCCAACATCCAATGGATTTATGTTGATTCATCAACGGAAAACTTTAAAACAATATTTTATAAATCTTGAAAGTACCAAGGCACTAAGCGCTGAGCTAAGGATACTGATTTTATATACAATCAGCATCGGTACTGTACTATAGTAAATTCGATAACACTTTATAGATTTCGTGCGTCCGAAACGATTATTCAAATAACATCTTTCAGTACTACACTGTAACAAAAGTTCTCATGCGTTGCGTTTGAATGTTGCTATGTTTATTTTTCATCATTTGTTTGTAAGTCTTCTTCTTTCTCTAATCGTTTGGTATGTAAGGGGCTTGGTATTAGTATATTTTGCAATTGATATTCCTTGTTTTATTTGTTAATATCATTATTGTCATTGATAGGGATGAAAAAAGTGAAAACCTTATAAACAAATAAAGAATAAATTCATCTCAAACTCTTATTTGATAATTTGGGCGATATATTAAGAAACATTGACTGGTTACTCTGCTCTTCTGTAATCAATTTTAATATTTTTATTTGATGGTGAATATTCACTTTGGCGTTGCTGTAGGTGTTCTATGATTCTAATTAATGTAATTGAAACCCCAAATTAATTTTTTTCTGTGTTAAATCAAACATACTTTTAACACATTAAGCTTTAGATCGGACACTGTAACTCTTTTTATATTAATTTAGTTCAATTACCTATTAAAAGCCTTTTCATGCTAGGTTTTTTTAAGGTGTTACACCGTGAGATTTATTGTTTTTGAAATTCGGCCACTTAATAAGGTAAATACACAAGTCTAGAGGATATTGGATATTTAAAAAGCAAATGATCGTGTAAATATTTATATATCATTTATCGTATTTCTTACAATGTATCAAAGTTAAAGATAAAGGTGCTATATTGGACACTTAAAGGTGTCGCTGCCTGGGTCAATGTACAGGCTTTTGAGGGCAGGTTACAGTAAATGATATTAATTATAGGGAATGAGGTCGTCGACTTTGGATGTAAGTAAAAAAAAAAGACAGATGAAACTACTGACCTAAAGTCCAGACGGTTCTCATTAATCGTGACCAACCCAAAATAGAACGTAACATAAACTTCACAAAATATAGACCAGAATGAAAGTATGAAGCTGGTAAAATTTTGATTTCTAATTCTCACAAACATAAATTCATGGTAACGACGTCTACGAAATTAGTTTAATAAACATGCTTGGAAATATTTCGTATCAAAAGAACTTGTATGGTCTCTGAGCACCATGTTTTTGGTGTATACTGCAGTTTCTAAACGTTCTCTTCTCAATGATATCTATAGATAATAACCCAAATACTTCAGTCGTTATATTCCGCTAAGGAAATCGGACACGGAGAGGGATTGAATCATTCGAGTTATCTAGATAACCTCTCCACATTTTCTTCTTGTGCTTATTTACATTGAAATATTTTAAAACTTCTTGAAGAAACTTTCTAATTGGCTGAATGCATTCAGTGAAAATATCCTCTGTACAGGTCATGGTCTGAATAAACTCCTGCATTTAGAAAACAATGATATTAAACGAGAGAGTTGTTATGTCGAGTCACTAATTAAGCAGGTACTTTTAACCCTTCCGGAGCACCTACGTTAAAACCCTGTCCTTCGATATTGATCTTTCTTCGACTTTCTTCGTAGCGTGTTTTCGTCTTCATTCTTGTTACTCAATGTTTTCTGTCTTCTTTTGATGGGTTGGTTCTACATATTTATATCAATGTTTTGGAATAGCAAATTATAGGTAGAACATCTTTCTCTCAATTGGATACAATGGTAATGAGTTGCAAATAAAGTTAAATAAGTTATATAGTATAGAAGTTATCATTATGATTCATATTCATATAAAAAATAAGCGATTACCAATCACCATTCCAATATACAGAAAACTGGTCTAAATTATGATTATTAACCATTGTAAACCATATTTGACTGCCGAAGACAGGTCCCTGCCAAGATGTCTGTTTTAACAAGTGCCCTGAATGGAAATTTTCGTGTTACATGTATTTTGAAGGTTCTACTTAATAATCTTTAAAAATTGCCTATTTTTGAAACCATTTATACCGTCTGCATTTTCAGTTACAGTTTCTACGTATTGAAACGGGTTCTGTCGCATGTAGGAGACATTGGATACTAATCAAAGATGTATTTACTTCATGATCACTTCAGTGGTCTAAACATCCTACATAACGTGTTTTGTGTGGTTTTTTTTTTCAATATGAAAAAAGTCTTAGTTGCTTCTATATGTCACAAAGACATCAAAGTACTCATCATTTTTATAAAAAGAACAGGAAAATTTCCTATTTACTGCTGAAAAAACTGTTGTTGTCAGCAGATCATTAACCTTTAAATAATTAGTCGTACCTCGTTAACTTTGAATAAATTTAAACCTAAAAATAACAATGTTGCTTCTAATTATAAACAATTTGTTGAAACAAAGATCATTAATACTTTGTTTTCAAGTTCACGTAGTTTGTGGAACATATAAATAGGGTCATATCGAATTCCTTCTATAGACATACTGTCTTCTAGTTGACATTTGATTTAGATACCCATAGGTCAACCTATAGATACAATAGAATACTTTAAATATATTAAAACAAAAGCGTGGAATGTATACCACCCCAGCTGAGACCTGGCACATACTGTCAATAAAACTTATATGTTTATTTACCACAAACAAGGACATAAATACCAGTCTCCGGATCTCCATCAATCTATAGTCCATCACGATTTTATCTTTACAACAAAGAAAATGTATCCTTAAAAGTACACCTACTGAAAAAGAGCATTGTACTTGTTATGATCTGAAGGAGTAAAATGTACACTTCAACAACATTGATATATTATCAATCGTTTACGTATTCCTTACATGTTATTATAATGTACTTAAAATTATATCAAGCAATGTGGGCCAGTATTAGATATCTTTTGGTCGTGACGGTCCATTCATTGCTTGAAAAGCTGCTGTAAACGACTGTGTAGCGCAACACGTAAAGATTGAGTTTTGTGCAGACGTGTTTGGCCTCAAATGGAGTTTGCTGAACACGGAATGATTTTTTTTTACTAGAAATGTAGTGAAAAGAAAATTATTTCATATAAAGTGACATTGCTTCATTTTATCGGTATACTAAATCGAAGAGAAACATATCGGCATTGAGAACGTATGTGTTGCAAATGTTATTCATAGAAAGTTTTCTCCCAAATTATGTATGATTTAAAATCTTGATGCAAAAGCTCTTGAATAAAAACACTGTATTCTGGATTTTTTTTTTAAATATTCAAGGTAAAAGGCGTTTTTGTTTGCGATTATTTTTTAAGCTATAGGAAAAAGCACACATTTACAAATAAAAAAATGCATTTGATAATAATTATGCAGTTTTCTCATTTAAAAAATAGTTGGTAAAATGAACCCGGCTAGATAAAAAACATGTTATTTTCCAACTTATAAATTAGTGACATAATTGTTTTTATTATGTATTTCTTCATCATTCATAAAATGATTTTAGTTGACCAGTGGGCAGAGATTGGAATTTTGTGATATAATGTGTCCAGACTACACACTGTATTATTAAAACCAAATTTAGTGATATCTATTTTCATTTCTAGATCAAATTTCTATCCCTCCGGCATGATTGCATTGCATTTTACTTGTGGGAGCTATTTTGCACTAGGTGTCCCCCTGCATTGATCTTGGGAAGTATATACCCAATACCCCTAAGATGTCATATTGTATTCCGTTTCCCAATGGTTAATCTGTAAAGCTCTATTAGTAAGGTATTAACTAGGTTCAAAAGGATTAATGACGTGAAACACTTCTCTTTTACATATATATCTATTAAATGACACATTGGATAATGTTCTGTAGGAGAAAAACCAACACAAAGCTATTGAAAACCACTCAGCTAGGGGTGTTGACTCTGTGGTAAAAATAAAAACAATATCAGCCTTGCTGGAGGTATAAACCAACAGTGAGTTGGTCAAGGGTATAAATATGACAGTGATCACTTCATTTGATCATAACACATTTATACTTACTACTAATCACTTCACAAATTAACAATGGTTGTAGCCGAAGAGAAACGTATTGTACAGTGTACACTAGTAGGAGATAAAACAACTGGCAAGACATCCTTAGCTAGATTCTGCTGTAAGAAGCTTCAGAGAACAGATGACACAACTGTATTTGATAGTTATGCAGCCACAGTCTCAATGAAGAGAAACGAGACACACACTATTGGAATTTTCGATTGCTCTTGTCAGGTAAATGAAAATTCTTGACTTTTTAATTTTTTTGATTTGTGTATTTATTATTGGTTTTCTGCATTTGAAAGTTATTTTTCATGCAAGATTTAATATGTCTTATACACTTTTTAATGGCATTGTTTTTCTTATACTAATAAAAAAAAAATAAAAAAAATTGTAAATAACTATCAAACTCAAAATAATTGTTGTTTATAATATGCATGATATTAAAATGTACCAGTTACTTAATATTCCTTTTATTTTGTATTTTCAGAATGAACACAAAGATTTAAGACATTTTGCATACAAAGACAGTGATGTTTTTGTTTTGTGCTACAGTGCAACAGACAGAAAATCATTTCAAAATATTAAAGACACATGGCTTCCAGAAATTCAGAGTTTTCTTGGACATAAATTCCCAATAGTTCTTGTAGCTACACATGCTGATCAAAGGAATTCATTGAACTTTGATGAAGATATCCCAGTAACAAAAGAAGAAGGACTTGAATTCGCTAAACAAATACAAGCCGATGCTTTTGTTGACTCTTCCGCTTTGAATAAAAATTGTGGACATGAAGTGTTTCAAAATGTCTTGTTGGCAGCTCTGAAACACAAGAAAAGGAAGAACATTATACAAAGAATTCTTAGAAAATAAACAACCACGAAGAGAACCATTAACACTGTGCTTAAACTCTTGCAAGAACATCTCTTAAATTTCGTATTTTGGTGCTATAACTTGGTGGAGACATTATTTTACAAATCCGACTAACTTAATGCATTGGACTTGTGCAATTACTTTTTACAATTTTCGAGACGTTATTTATACATTTCTTTGTGTTCAACTTTCGTATGTTATTTACAAATGTTATCTTTTATTGTTAACTGTTGCATTTACAAATTTATTTATATACAATAAAAATGAAAAAAATGTAAATACTTTGTATTTGTATGTTTATAGATAACAATTCAATATTTGTTTGGCCTTTTACAAGGTTTAACACCATACATTAAAAAAGTATATATAAAGCTACAAAGTTTCAACTAAGACAACATACACAAATGAAGAAAAAAAAACAGGCTGCTGCGGCAATTTATTTTAGATCACAAAAAGGAACGAAAAATGACTTGATAATTCATTGACAGTGTATATTTCAAAACTAAGATCTGACTACTAGTTCACGAAGCATGTTTTTTCGACATTAAATTGTTGCATTGGTTTAAAGTAAAACTGATTTAATAAAAAGCATCCCACCACAGCAGTGATTTATCGGTGCCTATTGGCTTTATTCATATTCTAGAAAACATAGATGTTCTATGATTTAATTGATGCCTGTAGTTAATGCAGGAATTTCAGCAGCTGACGGTAGCATTGCAATATGTCATTTCAGTCGCTTCATTACATTTTTCTCTTTTCATTTGTCATGTTTTTTAACTTACCATTCTGTTGTTTAATGTATTTATATTGTTTTCGTCTTATCTTAATGATGACCGATCCCGAAGTTATATTTCATTAACTTACCTTGAGCAATAATTACCTGATATGTCAATGAGACAGCAACCGAAAACAGGAATGAATTCCTCTGAAATTGCGTTCACGGTGTTTTTATCTGTTTTGTTAGCTCACTAAAAGAGGGGCGAAAGATATCAGAGGGTCAGTCAAACTCATACATCGAAAATAAACTGACAAATCTATGGCTAAAAATGAAAGAGACAAACAGACACACAATAGTACACATGACACAACATAGAAAACTAAAGAATGTTAAGCAACATGAACCCCACCAAAAACTGGGGGTGATCTCAGGTGCTCCGGATGCTTAAGCAGATCCTGCTCCACATAAAGGTCCACGCATGAAATTGAAATAGAAATTGTTTTTTATCTGCAATCTGTTTCCGGGTTTGATTTACAGTGAACGAAAAAGGCAGTTGTAGGAAAGAAGCAAAGTAAACAGATTTAACAAAACATTACAGTATGGTGATAAATTTGTAACATTTCAACTTAGAAGGGAAGATGGCGTAGCTGCCCAAACCTAGAAACAATGACAACTAATGATAGTAACTGTTGTGTAGTCTTAATAAGGAAAACAAAAACATTAAATAGTAATCTTAGTATCCAAATACGTCATATCATGTCAGTAATTGTGTTTAAGATATCCTCTTACGACAATCTTTTAAAAAGGTATTTAATTTTATTATAAAAATGTAATAAAATGACCACTGAGTGGACAACGTAAATACTTAGCGATGGGTCATTTGGTTTATTAAATCATCTTTAAACTGTCACGAAATGTGAAGTCATAGTTTTAAATAGTTTCTTATTGAAATTGGCATTTTATAAATAATTTTACAAAATGCATTGGTAAGGAAATAATTTTAAGTATGTTTTTAAATTTCACACCGTCTCTATAGTTAAATTGAGAATGAAAATGAGGAAAGTATATATCAAAGAAACAAAAAAACAGACCAAAGGACAGAAAACACCGAAGGTCACCAATAAGTCTTCAACACAGCAAAAATTCAGCTGGTCCTTAACCAAATGTGTACTAGTTCAGTGAAATAAACACACTAAACTCATAAAACATATAAATGAACTAAAAAAAAAAACAACATACAAGATTAGCAAAGGCCTGATGTTCCTGACTTGGGACAGGCGCCATAATACAGCGGAGTTAAATATGTTTCGCGAGTTTCAGCCACCCCCCTCTAGAAAAACACAAACACACATCAATACGCACAGTAAAACTCAGTTCAAACGAAGTCCGAGCCCGATGTCAGAAATCAATTATGATTAAAAATTTTAGACACATAACTTAGCAGTTTGACACTATATAACACATTTCCAAAGTGAAGAACATTCCTTATCAAATCGACAAACAGTGCATTTGCGAATGATTGGGTAGTGCACTAATATATGCCAGAACTTTTGAATATATACATTTGCTATATGTCCGGATTGTAAAAAAATATTTATGGCACGTCACATTTGGCATAAATTAGGAATCTGCTATAGATTTTGAACCCACTGTAAATTTGAGTCCTACCTATATACCTTTGGTTTTGTTTTGTTTTGTTTTTTTTTTTTTTTTGGGGGGGGGGGGGGTAGCACGAATCATTGGTGTATTTCTACACCTCATTTTATTCACATCAAACTATCGAACTTATAATGCGTTGGAAACAGGATGGTTGTTGTAGTCTTTTAGTATGTTTCGCAGCCGACATTACAGATATGGCAACTTAAAATGATGTCCAGTAGCCAACATTACAGACATGGCAATTTAAATTGCATATTAAACATAAGGGGCTTGTTGAAAGGAAAATAACTTTACATGCACATTGATATTAAGTCAAAACAAAAATAACCACGTTTACAAAAAAAAAAGAACTACAACCAAACAACAGCCTTATTAAATTTATATCGTCAAACGAATAATGAATTTTGCAATGCGTGCATCGAAATAAATAGTACTGCTAACTTTTTTTTTACTCGGTGGTTTTGAAATAACCCTGGAACCACAATGCTAGTTAAAAAGAATACAAAGAAATGAGAACAAATAAGATGGTCATAGAGAACAAAATATAAATCGACACAGATCAGAGACTTACAGAGTAAATTGAAAATCGGGAATGTTGAAATGGGACGTGAAAACGGAATGTAGGATTGATAAGAATATCATAAACATGTACATGCATTACACACATAAACTCCCACAATAACAAATTAAAGCTTACATTATATATTGTCATTTTATATGTTGAAATTCCATAGGCTTAACAAATATAGTCACAGCAAGTTCAGTCATTTGCATTCAAAGAAATAAAATTTCCCAAAGCAACAGTAACTGACCTGTAACCGTGAAAACGACTAGGACGTATTCAATCATCGACAAAAAAAAAGAGACTTATATTCTTGATTTGATATTCCTGTTATGACTGTAATGTGACCTTTATTATTTTCTCATCAAAATGTTTATGAGACAATATCTGAAAAAGTCAAATTTTTGGCAATAAGAAAAAAACACAAAAAAAAATCTTTAGACCCGGTATTTTAATAGCACAAATAGAAAAACACATATTGAGGATCTAGGAACTGTTGTCTGTAATTCAAACAATTGTTAAATGTGGTAACAATGGCAATTTTAAAAAGTGGTTTACTAGTATATCCTGCAATAGTTTATCAAATGCCAATTATTGATTTTTGCATTTGCAATACAAAAGGTTTAGAAATATACTAAAATATAGTCAGATATTTCGGTAACATGAAAGAATCTTGAGTAACAGGACAACGGTAACAGGACAGAGTTGGTCACAGAAAGGATTTTTTTCTCAAAAAATGCTTTATTTTATAGTTTAAGAAAAATACATCATTTCAGATTGGTCACAATTGGAAGATAACAGCAAACAATGTCATTTATCCTTTGAAACTATTTGCAAGATGAAAATTCTGCCTAGGTAATGAAATATTATAAAATAAATTCCTTTCTGTTACTATCTACTATACTACTATACTAGAATTGTACAATGTTCTCTGCTGTTATCAAAAGCAAAACAAACTATTTGTTCATTCAATATACTTTTGTATCATTTTGAAATTTATTTGATATGGTGATGATAACTTATATTAAATGAAATTGTTTGCATCAGAGACATAATACAAGACATATAATATTGTATTATATGTCTCTGTTGGCATATAGTAGATTTACTTTTTGATTCATCAGTGAAATTGTCTTGAACATCCTACCTGTTACTGGTTATGGTATTACTTTTTATCAGGTAACATGACAGAACGTAACATAAAGGAATTACGCGATACTTTTTGTCCTTTATATCACATTAAATGTAAGTGTATTTCCTGGTACATATAACTTTTAAAAAGATGATATAAAAACACACTTAATGTTGTGGTGCACACTTAAAAATATTCTCAGAAAGTGCAAGAAAAGGCTAAAACAGGATAGAACACCCATAAGTATTTTTCTATAAATTCTTACCTTGGATGGGCTTGAATTTTCAAACCTGGCCGCCTTTCCAACTATTTTCTTTGTACTAATACATTCAGGAAAGATGCTCTTCACAATTCATTATGGGGAAATAACTCTTGGTCTTGTAAACGTTTCCACAGGTAAAAAAAAAAACACAGTGGTAACAGGAGGGAAATTACCCCTGGGGACAATTTTTGTTTTCTCTTAACGTTAACTTTGCAAAATTTAATTACATGCTCAAGTTATACTATGAAAAGACAATTTAGAGGCAAGTTTATAATATAATATATCATATATGTGAGAATCGGACGCCTGTATAATTAATTTGGATATTATTTGAATGATTTAGTTTTAAGTCATGGGGACAATATGATTTTAGGAAAAGGGGGGGGGGGGGGGTGTTAAACATTTAAATTACAATATTTTATTGTGGGAAATATAAGAATGAGTGTTTAATTGGCAGGAGTTGGTGCATTATATACTTTAGTTTATACTGGAACTTAAAATTTTCAAAAAAGATGTTTGAATAAAAAAATAATTGCTGGTGAAAGACGGGAGATGGAAATTTGACTTTTTCAGATATTCATGTCTCTTCTACATAAACCTTTCTTTACAGTGCTTTCTTTCACGTCCGCCATATGGTCTATAAATAGAATTTGAAAATGAAAGTACTAGTACTTCTTTAAAACAAATAATTTATAGTTAAAATATTTTGAAAAGCAAAAGAGTTTAATTGCTGCCTATGTGATATGAAATTTGTGAAATACTAGTAGTATAATGTCGCAAATTACTTCAGACGGGTATAAAGCAAGAGAAAGGGACAATAAACATGAACGAGAATCGGAATGGGGATGGGGCCTTATGCAGGGACAAACGGGAATAAAACTGTCTTTCAAAATGAACGAAAATTGAAAATAAATGTTACACGTTACTTTTCACTCAATTTAAATTGAATGGAACATTGTGTGAATTACAAGCTTCCCAACATGAAAAAGCGGCAAGGGAAAAATAGAGATCCGCTGATTGAAAAAAATACTCTGTACTGCCACTTCAAAAATAAAATAATTAGCAAAGTACATATATTAAACTGGCGATTAAACAAGGTCTGCGTGCATCAATCAATTCATTTTAAAATGCGCAAAATTTCGGAACTACAGTTATTTCGATTTCAGTTGATACTGTTTGTATACATATGCAAATGCTGCTATAATTTTTTTTGGAATATTATAGTTTTTATTTTTAACATCTAATCAATAAATTAAAACTCGCTCGAAGACGGTTATATTATTCAAAATCACATGCAGCTTTTCTATTCAGTACATTGTTAGCTTGATCGTATACAGCTCACGAAATATAATAGACTGGATACATTTATCTGAACGTCGTACAATGTGTGTTCAACAATTAAAAACAACACATAGCTGAGTGGGGGATAGAACAGATTGGTACCCCGAGAAAACATTTTCAAACGTGGCGAAGTCGAATAACAAAAAAAAAAAAAATGGAATGTATATACAACGGTGGAAAAAAGTAAGGATAATATGCAACAAACTTTAAAATATTCTTTTGCCTATAATTTACTTTTATCCCACATTTCCTTTCGTGTCATATTAAACAGAATTCTTAAGTTTGCAAATGACCAGTGCTATTTAGATCGAAGTATGTGTTCATGTGTGTGTTGTGTTCTCGTGCCATTGAAACATAATTTTAAATATTTTATATGCATGACCCCCTGCAACTATCGGGGGAATAAAAGTGTACTGTTGTGTTTTTCTTTATGCACCTGTCGTAGCGGAGGGGGCGTTAAGTTTAACACTTGTCCGTCTGTCCATCCGTTGTACCGTCCAAAATTGGTTCTGTTCTCTAACTTTAGTTTGCCTCAATCAAATGTTGGAAGACTTATACACAATGCTGATTACCAAAAAAACAATTAACACAGATTTTTTTCAAATGGCATTGTTAGTATGTTTTAGGCTTATAAGTTTCAATTTCCCGTTGTGCGGTATATTTCGCCTCATAAATTGTGAAGCAGCAAAATTGTTGTCGAAAATGTGAACATTGAATGTATATCGTCATTCGGAGAATCTATTTTAATGACAGATCTTTTAACGTTTATCTTTGATGTCCTTTAGCGTTGTGTTTAATAATTCCAGAAATACGTTATAAATACTTAGGATCTCGCTCGTATAATCAATCATAAAAACAATAATAGGTATTCAATCCTTTTTTTAGACAGGATAATATGCTCTATAGCGCATTGGAATAGCGGCTTAGCCAAACAAATTATAATGAAGGAGTCGTTGTCAAATACAATTCTGCTGATATAGCCTTGACGTTGCGTAATCCTTTCAGCGACGTCGCGGTTTTTCTCTTTTCCCGTTAGCAACACCCTTTCAACGTCTGATATATAAAAAGGGAATTCGATAACCCCATGAAAATTATATATCAAAATAAAGAAAAACAATACTTTAAAAACATTTGATTTTTATAGAAAAGTCGTAGGATTGGTTTAAACTGCAGATGAACTAAAGCTTGAAATTTCGTATTTTTGTCTAAAGACATTATTAGATGTCTATGTACTTTATGTTGCTTCCTAACCGTTTTCAGATGTCTGGAACTCGGAAATTAGATCGGTGACCAACTTAAATTTTTCGATTTTTCATTTTCTTTTAATAAGTTCTACATGCATGTAATTTCTTTTAACAATCGCAGGACAAGCCATTTACGTACCTGTTACCTTAATGAGCTGTTGTAAAATTGTAAAGAAAATCACCTCTTCGCTGCAGTAATACTTATAGATTATCGTTGATCATCTCAACGAGATTGATTTTCTCGCTTGAGCTGGTACAGCGAAAGTGAGAAAAGCAATCGAGTTGAGATGACCAATGATAATCTGTTAATCGCTATTTTACCTATGACGACGTTGTCAATTTCACGTCAGTTTCGTTAGCAACGCCACGTGGCCTCCTTAGTTTCTAGCGATATTTTTTCCTTCTCAAGCGAGAAGCATGATATGAAAATTATCACAAAAAAAGATCAAAGGAAAAATGCACAAAATAGCGATAAAAGTATTTATACTGCACTCGTTCTATTTGAGCAGTCAAAATGCGTTGACTGTATATTTTTATGTCATATACAGTCACTGACAGTGACACGATATCACTTTTACTCATGAATATTTAAGTATTAGATAAAATACAAAGGTAACAAAGAAACAGGCCGGTAACAACCGTTGCCGGATAGTTTTTCTGCACGAGTAGTCAGGTCAAGGTCCGAGGCGATAGCCGAGGACCTTGACCTGACTACAAGTGCAGAAAAACTATTCGGCTGGTTGTAACCGGCCTGTTTCTTTTGTTACTTTTGTTTTTTATCTGACTTGTACGACGTTTCAAGAAACTAATAATACTTTTAGCAAGACTAAACATTTGAGAAACTTAGATAGCCATAAAGCAGTAAATAAATGTAAGTTATCATATTAGTATAAACACATTTTTTTTTTCATTTCCCTTCAACCGAGATTTTTTTTCAAGAAAAAAAAAATCAGGAATCTAATAATTCGATAAAAAAAAAAGAACCATTTAAAGTAAAAGATGAATGTTGTACGCATTTTAGACTTTTAAAATGCAACTTCGTAAAAAGGTAATGTATTAAAGAAATATTTTAATGGTAAGTAAGATAACGTTTGATTTTTATCAATGAAACGGAAAGCGGAGAGGGGGAGGTCTAATCATTTTAAAATAAAGAGGCTGTGGTTTTTATTTTTGATGAAAAAAATGTAGGATGTGCCATTCCATCCTCCAATAAAAAAAATTGTAAAAATCGCGCGTTTGTTGCAAAATACACGAATTTGATATTCAGTGGTGGAGTCGCAGGGGTTGGAACAACCTTTTTTTGACGATCAATGCATTTAAATGGGGACTTAAAGTTGGACCCCCCACCTGTTTTGTCCTGGATTTGGACCTGGATCCGCCACTTATATAAATTCGATAACAATAAAAATGTATCAAAAGAATGAATTTCCTACTTCAATAGTGAATGAAATGTTTATGAAAAAAATGGATTTTGTCTTAATGTTATATATATTCAGGTATATATTTTGATTTTTTTTTTAATTCATGCTCGTCTCTAGATTTGCAAGTGTTGATCGGGATTAAACACGTGTTAATATATGATCCAATCGCAGCTTACCGCCCAAAATTGATGACATAAGTTGAATGATTTTCTTCTAGATTTGCTGCTTATTATTTGGACGTGTATTACATGAACACTTTTCGTTTATAGGATCAATCGTGCATTGGTGAGTTGATAGGCACTTTATCTTTTGATATTAGATTTGATTTTTATTTACTTATTTCCTGTTTTATTGTTATTGAAATATACACGTAAGTATCAGCATTTCTTTACTTTCAGCATTGTCCAAAATACTATTCATGTCCATATATTGAAGAAAACATTTATTGACCGAATATTTTGCTTCATAAAGGGGGCGGTGTGTTCTTTTTTTAGTATATTAACTATTTACTTTTCAACGTCATCACCCAAATGTTTTTGTTTAAATTAGCACTATTAACGGTATTCGGAAAATCAGGAATCATGCAAAACATTAATTTGTCATCTGCTCGACCATAATATTTTTTTTCTCATAAAATTTGGGATAAAAATATCTATTTTAGGAGAAACACCCCCCCCCCCCACTATTAAAGTTAAATGTCTAATACCTAAGTGTACTGATATGAATAGTATTTAACTGGAAATGTTTGAAAAAAGATATTGATGCTAACGTAAATATTTTGTTCAATAAAAAGACAGGATATAAGTCGGTGAACCAAAAAGTTCAAATCTAATTGAAAGTTAAAGTGCCCATGAACTCACTTATCATGCACGAGTGATTCTATTCATAAAAAGTGTCCGTGTAACAACTAAAAAGAGTCCGTGTATCATCTAAAAAGAGTCCGTGTAACACCCGTTAATGTACTGTTTTTCTATAGCTCTGCGGGGGGCAAAGTCGTACAAATAGAAGTTGTCGAAATAATATTTAATTATTCATACGACCTCTTCAACCTGTTCTTGTTTCCAATTCATACAACGATGCGTGGAACGAATCAACTTTGTTTATTTTGCAATAATTGGAAAAACATATTTCATTTGTTAATATGTTTTGTTTGCAACCTATACATCATTATGTTTTACGCTTATGGTTGATATTATAGTCCATAATCAAACGATTTCGTTCACTATCGAATGTGGATTTCAACAGGTAAATGTACATTTCATCGTGTTGTATATGTCTCTGCGAGCATGATATGAGGCCTTTTTAAAGGGGATTTCCCCCAATATTTAAGTCAAATAAATAACCTTAACGCATTTAAAAACAACAATTGAAAATGTTTGTTTTTAGATTGCAGTATAAAGACAATAATAGTGCATTGACTTGACATATCAACGATATAAGGATTCGGCCCGAAACGGGGAAATAGCTCGGCACAGCCTCGCATTTCCCCGTTTCTAAGCCTCATCCTTATTTCGTTGATATGTCAAGTCAATGCACTATTATTGTCTATGTAAGACGTCAATTCCGGCGAGTAATTTGTTGCTTTTTTCGTAATTTGTAGCTTTGTTGAAATTCAGATAAATTTCGTTTTTTTTGGATTTTCAAACTAAGACGAGTTTGGATTTGAGTTTATATCTTGCTTCGTTCATTTTTGTAGACATTTTTATCATAAGTTTTTCACCTTTAAATATTTACATAGTCAAATGAGACAATAGTTTTGATGTACTATTCTTGTGCGTTGTCATTGTTGTTGATTTTTTACAGGATTGGAAAGTGAATGTAATCTCTGAGACTTGTTTATTTGCTTTGTCTTAATACATTGTTGGTCGTGTACTAGGAATTTAGTGCAAGTATTCTTAAAATGAAAACCCAATTAAATAACAGTCGATATTAACATATATATGTTTACCAAATAAGCGTTGGAATTTGGTTTATCCCACTACATTAGTTTACTTTACCTTGGCGTGTGTTTATGTGAAAACTATGATATTGCAAATATTTTTTCTAATACAAACCTTGTTTTTAGATAGAATTACACATTTTAGGCTTTCATGTATAATTTTGGTACTCAAGTTATTTGAGTTATTCTTTTTTTCTATGACGAATATTATAACTTGTACTGTATATTAAAATGTGAAAACATGTTTATCCGAGTTCAAATTAATCTAAATGTTATTATGCCATTGATGACTTTCAATAAAATCTAATGGCCATGCATTATGCAAAGCAATAGTTATATTATTACAAAAACAACTTATTCTTCACAAGCGTTTTTTGTGTACTTAATTGACTTCCAAAACTGCAATATGAAAATGTACAAAAATTTATGAGTTTTCATTTGGTATCAGAATGTTGCAAATAAAATGAAACAGCTCAAATGAAACTTTTGCAATATTACTTTTTAACTGTTTTAGAAACTGTTTTTTTTTCTCTTCATAATACAGACATCAACTTGCCCAAAAGAATCTGGGTTCTCGGTCTTTTATTTTCTTTTTTTATATACACTGTCTAACCTTCTTTATGTTGAAGTTTGAAGATTGTTGATATTAAGCTGTACTTTCTTGTATTCATAAACCACCTAATACTCGTTAGCCCCTTAGCAACATGACTTGAAAAAATCTAAAACGATTGACCACAACTTTATGACCACAAAGTTGAAATTTATTTAATAGGTCATTCAGTTTAAATTTATTTACTCTTAAATGATGATACGGCAAATTACAAAGTTTATATGAGGCAGAAGTAAATTGAATACAAAGCATTTTCAAGGACAAGCGTGTAAAAACAACTGCTTTTAGAATTTACTTCACTTTCAAATGTATTTGATGACCTTTTAGTGAAAATGGCGGCAATGTTAAACATCATAATTTTTTATTATTTTTTTACCATACTGATTAAAGTTTTATTGAACTTATATCGAGAGTTCAGAAGAAGAACTATATAACTTAAAACTTGAAAATAACTTTAAAATATGGCCTATGTTGGTACACAAATAAGGTTAAGATAAAATTAAGAATGGAAACGAGAATGTGTCAAAGAGACAACCCGACCAAAGAGCAGAGAACAGCTCAATGCCACCAAATGGGTCTTGAACACAGCGAAAAAAAACCCGCAACCTGAGGCGGGGTTCAGCTGGCCCTAAATTGGATAAATCTTATTTTTCAAATCAAACCAGTAAGATAAGAGACTTTGTAAATCTGAAATACACATGTATTATACTATATATTTATAAAAGCTGTTATGTTATAAATGTTGATATTATTCTGTTAATTGCAGAAAGTTTTTAGATCAATAAAATAATGATTTCAGAAATTAATTTTCTTTTTACTTGCATTGGTTGTTTATGGTTGTTTTTTGTTCCGTGCTTCCTCTTGTTCAATGCTTTCATCTGTTTATACTGTGTTACTGTTGTTAAATGCTTGTTCAATGCTTTCCTCTGTTTATACCGTGTAACTGTTGTTGAATGCTTGTTCAATACTGTCCTCTGTTTATACTGTGTTACTGTTGTTAAATGCTTGTTCAATGCTTTCCTCTATTTATACGGTGTTACTGTTGTTAAATGCTTGTTCAATGCTTTCCTCTGTTTATACTTTGGTACTGTTTATTCAATGCTTTCCTCTGTTTATACTGTGGTACTGTTTGTTCAATGCTTTCCTCTGTTTAAACTATGGTACTGTTTGTCCAATGCTTTCCTCTGTTTATACTGTGAAACTGTTTGTTCAATGCTTCCCTCTGTTTATACTGACCGTGGAACTGTGTGTTCAATGCTTCCCTCTGTTTATACTATGGAACTGTGTGTTCAACGCTTTCCTCTGTTTATACTGACCGTGGAACTGTGTATTCAATGCTTCCCTCTGTTTATACTGAATAAAGGCAACAGTAGTATACCGATGTTCAAAACTCATAAATCCATGGACAAAAAACAAAATCGGGATAACAAACTAAAACCGAGGGAAACGCATTAAATATAAGAGGAGAACAACGACATAACACTAAAATGTAACACACATAGACAAAATCCCACGAGAATAACAAATATAACATATATATATAACATCAAAACCAAATACATGAATTTGGGATAGACAAGTACCGTGACACGTCTTATCGCAATGTGAATTTACACTCAAAAATAAGAGAAAGCAAACGACACAACGTTATAATGTAATACACACAGAAACGAACTATAATATAACAATGACCATATTCCTGACTTGGTACAGGGCATTTTTAAAGGAAAAAATGGTGGGTTGAACCTGGTTTTGTGGCATGCCAAACCTCGCACTTTTATGGCCATGTGAAATATAACATCAAAATGACAACACAGGACTACAATATAAATAAATTGGAGAACACAATTGACAAAGAATCACACGAACAATACTAAACGTGGAACTGTGTGTTCAATGCTTCCCTCTGTTTATACTGACCGTGGAACTGTGTGTTCAATGCTTCCCTCTGTTTATACTGACCGTGGAACTGTGTGTTCAATGCTTCCTTCTGTTTATACTGACCGTGAAACTGTGTGTTCAATGCTTCCCTCTGTTTATACTGACCGTGGAACTGTGTGTTCAATGCTTCCCTCTGTTTATACTGACCGTGGAACTGTGTGTTCAATACTTCCATCTGTTTATACTGTGGAACTGTTTGTTCAATGCTTTCCTCGGTTTACATTGTGATACTGTTTGTTCAATGCTTCCCTCTGTTTATATTGTGGTACTGTTTCTTTAATGCCTCCCTCTGTTAATACTGTGGAACTGTTTGTGCAATGCTTTCCTCGGTTTACATTGTAATACTGTTTGTTTAATGTTTCCCTCTGTTTATACTGACCGTGGAACTGTGTGTTCAATGCTTTCCTCTGTTTATACTGTGGTACTGTTTCTTCAATGCTTCCCTCTGTTTATACTGACCGTGGAACTGTGTGTTCAATGCTTTCCTCTGTTTATACTGTGGTACTGTTTCTTCTATGCTTTCCTCTGTTTATACTGTGGAACTGTGTGTTCAATGCTTCCCTCTGTTTATACTGACTGTGGAACTGTGTGTTCAACGCTTTCCTCTGTTTATACTGACCATCGTACTGTGTGTTCAATGCTTCCCTCTGTATAGACTATACTGACCGTGGAACTGTGTGCTCAATGCTTTCCTCTGTTTATACTGACCGTGGAACTGTGTGCTCAATGCTTTCCTCTGTTTATACTGACCGTGGAACTGTGTGCTCAATGCTTTCCTCTGTTTATACTGTGGCAGTTTCTTCAATGCTTCCCTCTTTTAATACTGTGGTACTGTTTGCTCAATGCTTTCCTCTGTTTACATTGTGGTACTGATGTTCAATGCTTTCCTCTGTTTATACTGACCGTGGAACTGTGTGTTCAATGCTTCCCTCTGTTTATACTGACCGTGGAACTGTGTGTTCAATGCTTCCCTCTGTTTATACTGACCGTGGAACTGTGTGTTCAATGCTTTCCTCTGTTTATACTGACCGTGGAACTGTGTGTTCAACGCTTTCTTCTGTATATACTGTAGTACTGTGTGTTCAATACTTTCCTTTGTTTATACTGACCGTGGAACTGTGTGTTCAATGCTTCCCTCTGTTTATACTGACCGTGGAACTGTGTGTTCAATGCTTCCCTCTGTTTATACTGACCGTGGAACTGTGTGTTCAATGCTTCCCTCTGTTTATACTGACCGTGGAACTGTGTGTTCAACGCTTTTCTCTGTATATACTGACCGTGGAACTGTGTGTTCAATGATTTCCTCTGTATATACTGACCGTGGAACTGTGTGTTCAATGATTTCCTCTGTATATACTGTGGTACTTACTGAAAATGACAAAGACTAAGGAAGTAAGCCAGTATTCGAACATCATATACTCTTTATCATTTGCCATTTTGTTTCCTAATCTAGATATGTTATCAACAGCATATTTCTCAATCTTTGACATTTTGGAATCTGTTAAAAATGACAAAATTGACAGGCGATACAGAAAATGTATGATGTAGTCACAATTTAGCTTTTCGATTCCTGTGTAAAGACTAATAAAAGTCTATATCACTCAAAATTTTAGGGATTAAACGCTACAAATATTTTGACAGAATAGTGTACAGATTTTCTTACGAGTTTGACGAAGGAAAAGATTGTTTTTAAAAGATAGATACATTAACTGACATACACCGTTTGGTGAAGTTTGTTTTGGTGAGGTGTACACAATTTCAACCTTGAGAACGTAATGAGATAGACAAGGCTTCTAGTTATTTTCATTGAAGTACTTGCGGAGGATATATTTAATTTCGCATCGCGGAGTATACATCTATAACGAATCAATGGATTATGTATAAATTTTATTTCATCGACTATAAGCTCTCTCTCTCTATTTATAAATATGACCTAGGGCATTAAAATCTTACAATGTACTTTACATATAGGTTGTCGCGTTTAGGTATAATAAGGTAAGTTTGTAAATCGGTACTCATAAGTCATTTAAAAAAACTATCGTGCAAAATATCGCTGCAGTCTGAAATTCAGCATCACACATACAGCTCAAAGCTGTTAATGATAAAATCATTTTTTTTGTGTGATTATTTATGAGTTACATGTACCAACCCGTGTCAGTTATGTGTGTTTTCTATGGATAGGAACTTGAATATAGAAACTCGTTCTCTCGATCTAGTCTTAAAAAAATTAGGATAACATAAATTGATTTTTTTTTCTGACGGAAAAAGATCATAATGCGATGAAAAAATAAATAGCAATGTTTACAAAAAGTGACCCTAAAGGTTCTTCATAAGAACAATAATTTGTTCAACGTCCTTTAAAAGAAAGATCAACAATTATACTTCTACGACAATATTAGTTTTATATGGAATGATTGATTGATTGCGTTGTCCTTAATGTCCTGTAAATTTCATGCTGACTGAGTACAAAGAGATAATAGAAATTTGGTCGCTGGGGTGGAGGGCGGAAATTTTGCCCCTGGAAAATGAGGATATTTTTGAAATGGATATAAGTCTTACTTCACAACAGCCATCTGCGAATCTCTCGTAGAGTTGGCTGGTTGTAAGGGAATTTAATTCAGAAATAACGTGGCACTATAGCTATTATGGGGTCAGAATTAACGTCCCACTTTAATTTGTAAACTGGCAATGACTGCATATTCATACATCATACAATCGAACAGATGCCATCATTCAATATGGGGTTTACTGCTTGATAGAACGTATACCTTAATCCTGTTTTAATTAGTTTAAGCATATATTATTTGCTAAAATACGTAAAAGGGATGAGACAAAACTAAATCAAACTTATATAGTCTTCTCCCTCACAACTATTGTCAGGACCGAAGCCCTAACTACGGAGATGATACCATCTAGTTCACCAGCAGCGGTTTCAAATTAGAAGAAGAAAAGAAGTCATTTTGATTTTTTTTCATTTCAGTTTTATACTTAATCCAAACTTATTTTACAAATATAGCCTTTTTCACTGAACTAGTAGACATTTTTAGGGGGAAGCAGAAGTCCACCTTCGGGTACGAGATTTTCTCGCTGCATTAAATACCCATTGGTGGCCTTCTGCTCTTTGGTCGGGTTGCTGGCTCTTTGATATATTCCCCATTTCCATTCTCAATTTTATTCAACATTTTTATCGATTAGTAAAGATTTTAAATAACTTAAAAATAGAAATGAAAACACATGAAATACAAGACAGAGTCTGTTGTATGAAGAGGAATAACTCTAGTTTTATTTAATTGAACACAAAGATATATATATCAACTTTAAACAAATATAATTATACTACTCATCAACTATATATTTTATTGTGTTTTGTTGTTGGGTTGCTGGCGCTTTATTACAATCCCAACATATCACTTTTATACCAACAAAGAAAATCCAATTAAAAAAATAATCTTTTTTTAGTTATAAATTTGTCCAAATTTCTAAATCTACTATATATATATAGATATAGGTAAACCGAAATTGGTTATTTTTGGGACTACATGTAATACACACGCTTTAGACGTAGGTTGTGTCCCTTGGAAATGTTTCAATCAGTTTTTCTTTGTTCACATTTGTACCATTTTGTTGTGTGTAATTCTACTGTATTTAATACATAAAGAGAATCACGACTATGTACCTGTATGATGATAGGTGTACATACTAGTTATTTAAATTAATTAATGTTACAAAATCTTTGGACTATGTAAATATAATCTCGCTTGTGATTTTGTTATCTATGAATATACTTAGTATAATACGGGCTAATTCACTTTCACTAGTGGAGGTCCGGGGCAATTGGGTTATCCTCTGCTTCAAACCCATTTGTAAATTACGACCCATATTTTTGTTTCATTACTTTAACAGTCATAGCTGACCTTATACAGTTTTTTCATGCAGTAATAAGCTTTCAAATTTTCTTTGGAAACACAGGCATTTGTCTTTGGAAAACATATCTACTTCAACTTATTAAAGTACATAGGATAAATTTTCCAGTCCAGAGACAAGTGCCTGTGTTTTGAAACTGGTCAAGGGCATATCTGACAAAATAGCAAGTGTATTTGTTGCAGCAAGTTACGAAGTTTGAAATTATTTTTCCCATTTTGACAAATAATATAGTAAAGATACTTAAACACTGCCTCGTTGTTATCTCGTACATTTAAGCCTACACTTGAACCTTTTATTGATGCATTCCCAATTAGGGAGGGTTCAGATCTCACAAAACATGTTTAACCCCGTCGTATTTTAGTCTGACGTCCATTTTCGCTGAACTAGTACACAATTTCATTTAGGGGCCAGCTGCGTTCCACCTACGGGTGTGGGATTTTCTCGCTGCGTTGAAGACCCATTAGTGGCCTTCGGTTGTTGTCTGCTCTAGATCTTTGGTCGGGTTGTAGTCCATTTCCATTCTCAATTTTATATTTCAATTACAATAATGTTTTTTTTTTAAATCATAGTTTTATTTGACAAAAAAGGTTATACATATAAAAGATGTGGTGCCTACATGGTAATACAAAACGGTCTCTGTAGTATAATAATGTTATGAACGGATTGACTAAGATTATACCAAAGCGCTATCGTCAGGGGCCAATGAGGCGATATACACTTTCTTTTTGGAAGATACAAGCCAAAGAGTCTGCGTTTAGAAAAGGTACCAATAATATAAAGGGTTGAAATTAAATAAATTGAGTTTAAATTAAATAAAGTGTGAGATTTCCAAGCTATAAATCCTTTTTGATAGTCAGAAATGAATGGCATATGATTTACTTTTTTTATACATGAACTCTGTAAATTCCGAACTTTTTTTTACATAATTTTGTTGTGAGAACTATCGAATCTGGATCTGTTTAACACATAAAAGATCTTTTCAACTGAATATACCTGTCAGTTCTGGACTATAGGCACGAGTAAAACATTGTGTGGATAATATCATTTCTGCAAAATTAAAGTTTAAAAGTCTATATACATGTACCAATATTTATCCAATGTAGATTTTTTTCGTATCAACTTGACCAAGCAGCTCGTCTAGTTAAGCAGTGCACTGATCATTGGTATAATTGTTTGCAGTACTCTTTCTCTACCATAAACTGAATTTTTATCCTCTCTATAGTTTACAAATTATATGTATATTACCATCTCTGACTTATAATATTCATGAAAGCTACAATGTACGTATTGCTCAAAGGGAGATAACCTGAGATATGCATAAGTAAGTTACTTTCGTTTTAAAATCGTAGTTCATTAAAATCCAACCTATCTCCAACTGTAATTATTGTTATCTACTGCCTGGGCACATTCCTTTCTTTGTTTGCTATCAGTTTTGTAATCATGGCCTCAATTTGCCATTGTAATACTGCTTTAACAAAACATACTGTAATTGTTTCTTTTTGTTCCTTCTTTATTAAACATGTATAAAGTATCCGTCTATTTAAAAACTTTGCTATTCATAACAAAAAATGCTATGCTACTGCTCCTATTCTTTAATATTATTCTGTCAAGAACATATACCTTAATATATTTCTAAAGGAAATAATATTCCAGACTACTTCTCTCTTAAAAAGCTAATATTTTAAAATAATAAGGTATTTTTATTTCATGACGACTGAATGCCTGAGATGGATTATTTCCCTTCGAAGCATTTGAATCAACTTATTTTATTCTTAAATTTAAACTATTTAAGTGAATATTATTTTGAAACATTTTATACTTAGATTGGTGAAAAATGCGACTATTTGTATGTATAATGATAATTTTACACACTTTTTTATAGTAATATATGAAACATTATATTCAAAATCTGCCTTTGAATTTTTGCCACCTATACTATACCGCGTATAAATATCGTTGAATTGTTTATGCCCGCATCACACTGTCCCGATTTTTACGCCGATGGCAACACGATAATGGAAATTTTCTAAATCGGGACTGATCGTATCCAGATCGGGCTATTCGTAGTGCCTTCTTTAACCATCGTAGAACCATCGGCCACTTTTTCTAGCCTTCGGGGACAACTTCGGGAAGGGTTCTAAATTTTTTAACATGTTAAAAAATCCCCGAAGGTGCGTCCGATGTTGAGGGTTCGTATTGAGTTCGTATCACCCTCCTCACCATCGTAATGTCACCGGGAATGCATCTGTGCACATCGTATTGCATTCGCGTTTCAAACGTTTCCATCGGTCAGTTTTGACATTACGATGTCTACACGAATGAATCACGTAGATACCCGAAGGTCTTACGATGGCAACACGACTTCGTGAAGACCTCGTAATCCGGTCGTGTTGCCATCGAATAAAAGTAAGAAGGCGACAAGATGGGACTACGACGGCAATAAATCCAGCTAAATGTAAGTTAATTTTCGCGCTAAAATACATTTAAAGTGCCATGCGCGATATGCACTGGTCAGTCTAATACGACAGTTAAGAAAGACGTTCACAAAACATGGAGCTCATATCATATGATTCTATGAGAACAAGAAAGGCGACAGCGTTGTTTCTATTAATTCAAATGGAACAAGAAGAGCAGCTATTACAGGCTCAGGATTTACTTTTACAAGTAAAATATTATTTTTTGTCAATTTTTCATATCAAGTAACATAATGAAAATCATAAACGCGCCTCGTACACCAACACTGCAGGTACACGTATATAGGGAAACCAACTTTTTCTTCATTATTCTGATTTTTTATGTATCGTCTGAGTTGTTGTCACACGAATGTTTACTCCATAACCATTTTGTTTTCTATATGTCATATTTTGCCGTATTTGTTGCTTTCCCCACATCCTTCCTTTTGTCTATATTATTATGATATTCTCCTGGAAAGAGCTCTTTTTGAATAAAAGGGATCAACGAACGCATTACCTTACCTTTAAGATAGATCAGTAAACATGGGCATAATTATGGGTGATTATTCAGACTAGTGCACACATTTTACAGTTCAAACAAGGTAATGCCGAGCGTGGCATCCCCTCGTATGTAACATATTGGGGACAAATATGGACACTATATTTGTATATGACACAGAAAATGGTAAATTGAGTATGCATATTTGATACATAAACTATTTTTTTAGAAATCAACCAAAACATTCAGTAACTGGAAATACTTTTAATATTGTCTTCAGAACCAGCAGGTAAAAAAATGAGCAACCAATTTCCTGTGTATTATGCTATTTCAAGGAGAAAAAACAAGTCCATCTGCATGACCTTGACTTTTGGCCGTGAACGTAAAAAATGTCAGATCATTACAAGGAGGAACAATATACCAAATGTGGTTAAAATCTTTTGAAGCATATTTGTTATAGAGTGTCCACAAGGGTGATATTGCCTTGTATTACAACTGCCACTGTGACCTTGACCTTTGAACTTTAAAGTCAATAGCCTTAAGATATTCTTAACGAGTAACACCATACCAAGTTTTGAGCATTTTGGTTCTAGAGTGTCCATAACAATTTTATCTACACGCAACTTACATGTAGTAGGCGAGGGGATAATAAACTAAACTTTATAAGAATTAGACAAAAAGATCGATTTCCCGCCATGCATGGCAGACTTGTACAGAAACGATATGTTGTCGAAATTCTGCTCGTATCTTTTAGACATCGTATGACCATCGCGCCATCATCGTAATCCATCGTGTAGCCTTCGTAATCCATCGTGTAGCCTTCGTGATCCATCGTGTAGGCTTCGGCTGAGACATGAAGCTAAATACCCGTCTTCGGTTAACCTTCGTATGTCCATCTTTTGCTATCGTATATGATTTCGGCACCATCGTATAGACTTCGTTATTCATCGTACTTGCTTCGGTCACTTTTTGGTATTTTAACGAGATCGGGACCAACTTCGTACGAACTTACAATTTTCGCATTCGGGTGTCCATCGTATATAAAAATCGGGACAGTGTGACGCGGGCATTAAGAAGGTGGAGGTCCAAAGTAAATGGCTATTCCAATGTAAGCCATTTGCGAACTTTGACCCACTTTTTTCCTCTATAATCTTTTAAACTCCCCGGTTGTAGTGACGCACACTATTGAGTCCTCCAGACGGTTCCAATCCCAGTACTGCAGTGCACACAAAAATAGAGTTTTTGAACTGGTCGGTCTTACTTTTCAGAACTTTGACCGTTTTGTCCTGACTTGGAGATATTAAGTTTGAGATCCACTATGCCTTTTAACTTTATACGTTTAGCTTTTGTCAAAATGTATGATAATTACTGGGTGAGCTATGAACCAAATTAGAAGAGTACTACATAAAATCTTAAAAACAACCATAAGTTCATTAACAATCAGTCAACAGACAAAAATAAAAAAAAATTTAGCAATACAAACCCTACCATAAAAACGTGGATAAAAAATCATTTAATGTATGTCTTATCAGAGAAAATGTCATATCGATGTCTGATTAGATGTATTGGTAAACGTTGTTGTCCAACTCTAAGAAATCAACAGTAACTACACTTAGCAGTCAAGTTAAATCGTTAACCCTTATATATTGCCAAAATGTGTAAGTTTGAAAAAAAATGATATTTCAAGACGAAAGATAAACGAGACTTTGAACCGATGTTTACCATTGTGATTGATTGATTGTATTTAACAGAAATAACACGACGATTCTTACAATTGCAGCAGTTACGCTTACCCTTCCAAAGCACAATAGTTCAATCCCCGATTTTCAGTTTAATTTGCGTGAAGAAATAATTGCAAATATGTCAAGTTGAAGTATATTTTTGTTGTTTTTTTTTTGTCTTTGTTATTTTATTCTGACGTTGTGATGTTCTTCCTTTTCTATTTATCAATTTTGATGGAACACTTAGTTTAATTTTTTTCCAAATCGAAATATTATACCGTGATTAGTTTTAAATTAATTTAGCGCATCGAAGGGCTTTAATCACCCCTTTTACTACATGTACGAAAAGAAACTTACTATCAATAATATGTTTTAAGAAATGATGGATGTCGTGCTTATGCACTTCCGAAAATTCAGCACGACCATTTTTTAAACGGTAGTTTTTGACGAACCACATCCTCTCTCTCTATCTCTTTCAATCTTCGTATAGCAAATATGATTATTTTAGCTTCCATAAGCCGGAATAATTATTATTGTATGTTGTTCCTGAATATAAAATGTATTTCAACAATCGTGGTGGTATAGAAAAATAATAATAAAAATAAATAGTAAAAAAATATATTATAACATCCTCTACGTTTTACATTGATTGTCTTTCTTTGTTCGTCATATACTATGGGTGAGCAACATGTTATATTTCCTTAGTACCATGATGCTAGCTGCTACAAATCGGATGTTGTTGTGTACATACATCTCTTTTTCGACATATTGTAGAACCGTGAATGTGCGTATGTATATTGCATATAAAAATAATATTCAGTTCGGTTTTATTTTAATGATAACAAAATCAATGTTGATGCCAACAAAACAATTCTCAAAGATCTCATTACAGTGTTGAATTGGCAACCCTTTAGATTAATTTATTTAAAGGATCAATAAGTATAACCGGATCGCATCTTAATTTCCGGTCTCGGTGAACAACATTTCCGTAAAAATAAGGATGACTTGTGCTATCCCGTTTGAAATCATTTTTTTACAGGTACAGCCAAACCAGATCGTTGTATCTATGGAAGAATTTAGTAAAGATTTCAAGTAACTTGCGGTAACGTAATCTCTCGCGTCAGCATCTTGGGGTATATAACATAGAAAGAATCTCGAGACAGGACTTGGCAGTGTCTTTCTTGAAGTTGCATCTGGAAGAACAATCCAAACTTAACAGAATGGAAATGACGTGACTAAACTTTGAAATTATTGCGGGAATCTGAAAGCCCTAGACGTTTTATGGCATATAACCATATATAGCCAGTGTTATATGGATTAAATTGAAAATTCACTAAGTTTGCATTTTAAAACCAATGTACTCTGGATGAATATTTGAGACAAGCTTTGGTCCTAGGTTGGTGCATTTTTGTATAATATCATATATTTTACTAGTTAGTTTCTAATTTTTCAAAACTGAAAAAAAAACTTTCAAAGCTCAACGCATTTAGAATGAAACAAATTTCGGGAAATCATGTTTTCTTTCGATGTGTTTTGACCCATGATACATTAATTCCAAATGTTCGCTAGCTAAAAAGAAATACATAAAACTGTATGAATCTATGGTTCAACTTGTTCTTTTAATGTTTAAAAATTTTAAAGGCGCATTAGCTGTAAATTGACTGATTTGATTGAAATTCCATATTTAAAGTTATATGAAACGAAAGACTGGTGAAAAATAGTGTTTATCCAATTCTTAAACCAATGCATGTATATTATATATCATAAACTTAGTCTTCTGTGCACGATTTTATCATTTCTTACACAAAAATATCGTATAATCGTCAATTTATTTCTCTGTCTGTTATGATTTAACAAATATGGCAGCTCATTATTATAAATGCAGTGTTTTGAAGCCGTAGTTTACCGATTGTCACCTTGTAGTAAACAATCAACATATGACTCTAATTTATATTACTGAAACATTTATCCAAGGTACATTAAAGTTCACATGCATGTTGATCAGGTTAAGAACTATCCGCCCTGAAAGTTATAGAAGAATATGACAACCCGTTGTAAGTTGCTGCCCCTGAGTTGCCGGGTAATTTTAAGGACATTTACAGTTTTTGACTATTATCTTGAATACTATTATAATAGATTATAGTTCCGCCAAGACCTATATCATAAACATATTAAGTTCATATGAACACTTTGTTATAAACAAATTCATGCTATAGCCAATATCTTTAATATTTATCAGTGGCGGATCCAGAACTTTTCCTAAAAAAGGGGGGGGGGGCCGCTCCAGTCATGCTTCAATGATTCCCTATATATATAATCAACTAAATTTTTCCCACGAAAGGGGGGGGGGGGCGGGCCCCTAGCCCCCCTGGATCCGCCTATGTTTATTCTGTCATTAACTAATACATAGACAATAACTGTCATAAATAGTGTTTTTAAATATCAGCTGTAGTTGGACTAGGCTAAGAAACAGGTGTGATGCGAGCTTTAGCGAATGAGGCATGATAGTACAAACAATACAATACAAAACATATAATGCATGAACATAATTAAACTTATATGACTGTGCATGTACAGAATTAACCAGGAAGTTAAATATCAGTTAAAGTTTAGTGATCAAGTGAATGAAAAACTCTGAGGAAAAACTGCTATAATATTTTATACTTTTGAGTAGTGAAATAAGCGACTATTTTCATTGATCATAACATATTTACATTCTATTTTAAATTAATAAAAGACACAGAATATTCTTTGAATATGTAAATCGCATATGACTTGCAATTTTGTAATGCAAACAATATCTGATGGTGATTATGACCGTCTAAAAGTTCACATGATGGGTTATTTCCCTTCGATCCAGTTTAATTGATGTTTTTTTATTTCAAGTGTTATCGATTTAAGTGAATGGAATTCCACTTCGTTTTACACTTGTATTGTGAAATGGAACACAATTTTCATGAATCATAAAATCTTTACATACTTTTTTATATTAATAAAAGAAACAAAATATTCCGAATATGTAAATATAATCTGACTTGCAATTTGTTATCTATGAATGTATCAAGTATAAATTTTGTTTAAACTTACATGTGAGTGGAGGTCCGGAGCAATTGGTTTATCCAATGTGCAAATATCCAATTGCAATATACGACCCAATTTTTTCGTCTTGTTTTCTTTCTTTTACACGACCATAAAGTAAAGAAATTATGAATACCACTAAAATATCTAATTTTACCTGGATTTGATTGTAGTTTGTTTTGTACGGAGCCCCGCTAGGGACATGCAAAGAAAAAAATATATTGTGCGCACAACTTCAATAAATTGTGCGCACAAAATAATATATTGTGCGCACAATTTAAATATATTGTGCGCACAACTTAAATATATTGTGCGCACAACTTAAACATATTGTGCGCACAACTTAAACATATTGTGCGCACAATTAAATATATTGTGCTCACAACATAATGTAGTGTGCGTTAAATTCTTTGATCTTACACATGGTACGGAGCTTCAATGTCTCCTTTTTTAAAGTGACAGAATAGAGAAATGCATAAGGTTTTCTTTTGAAATGGGGCTAGATTACATGGAAATACTCTAGCAAAAAAATCATCAGTGCATTTGTATCGACTCCTGACATGAATACTGAATAAAATACGTTTATTTCGTCTGAAAGTTGGTTTACCAACAGATGCGTCGGAAGCCTCCGAAGAGTTCATTGGAACGGTTTGAAACAGACTTGACAGTAGAGCGAGGACACTATGTAGACTTTCGTGTAACAAATATACAACTACTATTTGCACTTATGCATTATACTTTATTTCGTTTCTGAAAATCTCAAGATTTTGTTTTGATTGACACAAGACTGACGTGTTCCTCAATTCACGACTTTGATTTTGTTATGCTCCGTCGACGATAGAGATGGCCATTATGTTTAAAAGTCTTTACGTCCGTTCATCAGTCCGTCTCTGTTTATGGTAAATTATTTGGTTATAGTTTATGATGAAGTTTTAGTGTCATCAACTTAAATGAATAATGTGATTTCTCTAAACATATCATTGTAAAAGTGTAGAGTAAGTCAAATCCACTTAAAACTGAATACACGTACACAAGGTTTTTTTATCATTAAAGGTGAATATGTCTGTTCATAATTAAGTACGGTTTTGACCCAAAATGTACTGTTCGTTATTTAAATGTGACGGTGTGTTCAGTCTAAGAAATTCACCATGAAGTTGTGATCAAATAGAGATGCAATATGAGTGCCAATGAGACAGCTCTCCATCCAAATCATGATTTATTAAAAGTTAACAATTATTGGTTATAGTACGGTCTTTATTACGGAGCGTTGGCTCACACCTAACAGCAAACTATAAAAGGCCCAAAATGACTGTAACAAAACGATAAACATATATGAACCACACCAATAAACGACTACCACTGAATAACAAGTTTCCGACGTAGAACAGTTATAACGTTACGCACGCTGTTCCTACAACCCCTAGGATTTGTAACACTATCTTCGAAATTTCCTCCGCAAAACAAAATAAAAATGTTAGCAAACACGAACCACTATTAAAACAAATTCAATATATGTTTTAAATTATGTTTTTATAGCTCTTGATCATATACTAAGTAATATCTAGTATATTTGAGGATTAGAATAATAGAGCTATGTGAAAAAAACGGATGTCCAACGTTACATTTATGAAAAACTGTTTTGACTCTTATGTATAGTGATCATATTTCTTATTATCTGATCTTCCGGAAACTTGGCAGGAACAACGGCATGTGTCGGTTCTTTGAGGCGTTAAAGCCGTTATTTTGCCAAATTTCATTTGACTCGGTGGCCGCATATTAAGCTGGAATAAGAAAAATGTTCAACGACGTTTTTCGGTAACTTAACGACTGAAAGTGAATTTTATAAGTAGATATAGCGGAAAACGAATAAAAAGAGTAGGACAATAATAACATCTACCAAAAGTACAAATATTTGCCTCATTGTTTGTGAGTTCAAATATTGCAGATTTTATAAAATCTTCTCTACAATGTCGTTTTTCAAGCGGTAGCCATTTTGTCCAAGTTGATATTAAATTTTTCAAAGCAGTTAACGTTTGTATTTTTTTAACTGATATTTCAATAAGTTATTTATAATTGATCAAAACAAAAGTTAGATACACGAAGAGTACAAAATGCCAAAATTCTTTTCTTATTAACTACATATTTGGGTCTTAAAGGAATAATTTTTTTCAACACATTACAAAACGGTAGCCATTTTGTCCAAACGTCTAAAAACGTCGAAAAATCCGAAAAACGCTAATTTCCGACGTTACATGTCCTAAAGTTTCAATTAAATGTTCATGATAATTAAAACAAATCGTTTGGTGAAATTTGGAAAAAGATGTTGATGGCTGCAAAAAAAAGAATAGTGCATGTTGCTACATGTATAGACTCCGTCCGGGACATAGATTCGACACAGGTTAAATTTTGCAATTTTTATTGATCGTTTTATAGCTTTTATCGATTTATTTAAAAGAATCGTGAAAGGGAAATTAAATCTCATTACATGAACTTCGTTCAACTTTTGCAAAGACAAATTGGAAACACCAAGACAATCCTCTAAATGTAAAATGCGAATTTTAATTTATGTTGCGGAAGGACTACGAAATAGATCATTTAAAGTCGTCACTTCAGTAAGGTGCATTCACCAATTATATTAATTTTTAATACAAGTCTACGAAATCTTTTACTATACGCAATTTGTCCTGCTATTCATGTTATAACTGAAAGTAATTCCTGTACTACATGTACTAGCGAAGTCGGAACTTTTCGTCAATATTAACTTGTGCATTGAATTGAGGTAATTGAAAGACAAATCCAAAACAGCGACGAAAACCGTTTTATTGAATTAATAAAACCGGGATTAGCTAGCCGTTTTTACGGACAATTCAGGAGTAGATTACTATATCTTAAAATGTATATCAGAAGTTAAACAATTTAAGCAAGCAACTTTAGAAGACTTGGAAAATAATTCTCAAGCCAAGATTCAAGAAATTGAAGGGGTGTATTTCGACAAATTATGTGCCAAGGAAAATACAATTCTATTCAAATTAATCAAGGTTAAAAATGTTTCGATTTACTTGTAGAGTGTCAGATATATTTGTATTGGGGTTGAATTAAGATATAGAAATTTTACAATAACAGATGATATGAACCATGCATGAAAGTTAAACATCCTATGATAAAAGTTTTGCACATTATTTATGGAAACCGTATACATGTACTTCCGTCCAATTTTTCCTTCCTACATTACTTACGACAGTAAGCACTGCATTTTTAGGTGAAATAACTTAAAAGGTAAACATTATTAAATCGATTTCCACAACTTGAGACAACTTATGATAAAATGATATCACAAAAAGAACAGAACCAGAATCAACCAACAACATATAAAAAAAAACCGAATAAAACTTGCAAAAATTAATCAAAGTCAAAAACCCTCTTTGACGCCGCATTTTTAGTGTAACGTCGTGTTGTAGGAACATCATGCACAACGTTTATGCTTATTATGATTTAGAATTTTTTTAAGAGTTATGTACAAATGTTTCAGGCCAAGTTCTGATTCATTCTGATTAAAAGAAGAGAGGGCAAGAGGTCACTGATAGTATCTTTGTTGATCGATTTCATTATACAATTTTACAGAATATTGTTCGTATTCATTATGAAACTGAAATGTTACAACGCAATTTAGGAATAATCAATGAAAAAGTATTCCTCAGTGGTATATTTTGAAAACAAACGAAACAGTTATGATTCAATTTTTCCAAATATGGTCCGTTTTGGGGCATCATTTATTCAAAAACTTGTGGCCCGATTGATCGCGATCGATGCGAGTACCAATGAGACAACATAATACATATACACCATAGCTCATACAAATACGGGTTATATACTTCTCATATATTTTATGATGGCATGATATGCAACCCCTAACGGGAGGGATTGTGCTTGATATTCAAATAATTAAGACAGTCATAATCTTTCAATCAGTTTAATTGAGGTGTGGAGCTGACATGTCAGTAACTGCTAGTAGTGCTTTGTTAATTTATGTATCATTGTTATTTTGTTAAGTTTCATTTGTTACATATTCTGACATCGGACATCGGACACGGACTTTTTTTAAACTGAGTTTTACTGTCGGTATTGCTGTTTCTTTTTATCTGCATTGGCTAGAGGTACAAAATGAGGGTTGAGATCTCACAAAACATGTTTAACTCCGCCGCATTTTTGTGTCCGTCCAAGGTCAGGAGCCTCTGGCCTTTGTGTTAATTTGGTCTTCTATGAATTTTAATTTTAATTTCATTTATATATTTTGGATAGATAAAGGAAGATGTGGTATGAGTGCCAATGAGACAACTCTCCATCCAAGTCACAATTTATTAAAGTAAACCATTATAGGTCAAGGTACGGTCTTTAACACGTAGCTTAGGCTCACAACAAACAGCAAGCTATATAAGGGTCCCCAAAATTACTAGTTTAAAACCATTCAAACAGAAAAGGCAACGTCCTAATCTATATAAAAAACAAGAAACGAAAACACTTTTAAAGGAAGTTTAGTATGACGTCCATTATCGATGAACTAGTACATATTTTTGTTTATGGGCCAGCTGAAGCGCGCCTTTCGGTGCGAGATTTTCTTGCTGTATTGAAGAACCAAATGTATTTGAGAAACACACCTTATAAAACATGCGCGCCTGATAATTATTTTGTACATTAAATACAGTTAAACTATACCTTTATTATCGTATCTAAAAAATAGACCAATTCTGAGATATTTAAAATTGACCAATAAACCATGAAAATAAAGTCAAGGTCAGACAAATATATATACATTACAATCAATCCATAAAACAAATAAAGTTCACTTATTCCTTATAGTATCTGAAAAACAGACCAAACAAGAATCATATAACACGAACCATGAATATAAAATCAAGGTCAGATTAATATTACTGCAAGATAGACAATAACACCATACAAACATTCCGTACACCAAATATATCTAGCTAAATGCTTATTGTATCCGAGAAATACACCAAAACACCAAAAAAAAACTTTGCCGGACCGCTTAACCCTGAAAATGAGGTCAAGATCAGATGACACCTGTCAAGGTGACATTTAGACATTAAAATCGTTTCATACAACCAAATATAGAAGAACTATTGCATTTGGTGTCTGAGATTTCGTGTAAACTACGAACATTTAAACTTGTTGAATTATCAATAAAATGAGTTCATGGTCAAGTGAAAACTGTTTTCCTAATTTTAGGCGCACACCATATCATATTGTGCGCACAATATGTTTAAGTTGTGCGGACAATATATTTAAATTTTGTGCACAATATATTTAAGTTGTGCGCACAATATATTATTTTGTGCACACAATATAATTAAGTTGTGCGCACAATATATTATTTTGTGCGCACAATATATTTTTTTTTCTTTGCATGTCCCTAGCGGGGCTCCGTTTTTGAGCTTTGCGCCGACCTGGTTTTTTTTAACAATTGGACATCATTTGTGGATAGTGTCTCGTTGGCAAAAAGAATATGTAAAGATATCGTGATTGGTTTTAAATTATTTCAAACACTGACAAGCTAACATAATTATCATTGTTTGATATTTCAGTTACAACGTAAAACGGTCAATTTTTTTTAATAAACTCAAAATAATTAATAAAGAGTATTCCTAAATAACAAATGCATTAGATAGATATAGGAAGATGTGGTGTGAGTGCCAATGAGACAACTCTCCATACAAATAACAATTTAAAAAGTAAACCATTATAGGTTAAAGTACGGCCTTCAACATGGAGCCTTGGCTCACACAGAACAACAAGCTATAAAGGGCCCCAAAATTGAACATTATTGGTGATATAGGATAATGAAAAAAATAATTTAGTAATGGATGAGAACGTTGGACAACAACATAACATCATGAAATAAACAGAAAGAAGACAACCAGCGATCAACTTCTAATATTCAACAAGCGCTATTTGTGTGGTAAAATCAAATAGATTTTTCTCCATTGACTTTTGGTAATTATATCATGCTTTTTCATATTACTTAACTTGAGGAAAGCAAAATTTTTAATGTATGACAGAGTTTCTACCTTTTGTTAAAATCAATACACAACACGGAGATCGATAGAGAATATGCAATCATGCTATTTTATTTTCTTTCACAGCTCATAGACCGTTATAATTATGAAACTAATTTCATATTTTTTAAGGACTCTATCAACAAATTTACTTCAACTTCTTGCTAAATCCTAAAGTTTCCAGGTTGGCAAACGATTTTAATACTATTGATACCACAACAAGTATATATATATATACCTTGTGCATGGTGGTTTTGAAAAGAGAGTTTTAAAATGTTTTATCTTTTATCCTTTCTTATTAGAAGGTTAACTTGTCATATGTAAAACGACATTTCTTTTGTACTGTGGCTTGCAGTCTTTTGAGTTTTATAAAACATTTGTTGGATCTCTATGGGTCAGAATTCCCCTCGCTTTGCTACCTCGTCTTTTTAGCATGGATTGTCTTTCATTGTTTATAACCTGCTGTATTTGAGAAACAGAATGGTTTCTTTGTACTATAATATGTGTGCGAAGTCCCCAATTACAGTAGAAAAATCAATAAAATAATGATAATAATAATTTTAATCTACTAATGAACTCAAAATCGTTATTTTTTTATTTTATAACTTTTTTATTTTCCCGCATTTGCGCAGAAATCTCTGTCTTTCTTCCGGTCTCATCTCTTTTCACAGGTAACGCCTGTCTGATAAGTGAAGATTTTAGATACGCATCATAGGTATATTGGATATTGAGAATGTTCTGTGTTGATTTCGTAATGCCCGCGTCACACTGTCCCGATTTTTACGCCGATGGCAACACGATTATGGAAATTTTCAAAATCGGGACTGATCGTATCCAGATCGGGCTATTCGTAGTGCCATCTTTAACCATCTTTAACCATCGGCCACTTTTTCTAGCCTTCGGGGACAACTTCGGGAAGGGTTCTAAATTTTTTAACATGTTAAAAAATCCCCGAAGGTGCATCCGAAGTTGAGGGTTCGTATTGAGTTCGTATAACCGTCCTCACCATCGTAATGTCACCGGGAATGCATCTTTGAACATCGTATTGCATTCGTGTTTCCATCGTTTCCATCGGGCAGTTTTAACATTACGATGTCTACACGAATGAATCACGAAGCCATCCGAAGGTCTTACGATGGCAACACGACTTCGTGAAGACCTCGTAATCCCGTCGTGTTACCATCGAATAAAAGTACGAAGGCGACAAGATGGAACTACGACGGCAATAAATCCAGCTAAATGTAAGTTAGTTTTTGCGCTAAAATACATTTAAAGTGCCATGCGCGATATGTACTGGTCAGTCTAATACGACAGTTAAGAAAGACGTTCACAAAACATTGAGCTCATATCATATGATTCTATGAGAACAAGAAAGGCGACAGCGTTGTTTCTATTAATTCAAATAGAACAAGAAGAGCAGCTATTACAGGCTCAGGATTTACTTTTACAAGTAAAATAAAAAAAAATTCAATTTATCATATCAAGTAACATGATGTTACTCATAAACGCGCCTCGTACACCAACACTGCAGGTACACGTATATAGGGAAACCAACTTTTTCTTCATTATTCTGATTTTTTATGTATCGTCTGAGTTGTTGTCACACGAATGATTACTCCATAACCATTTTGTTTTCTATATGTCATATTTTGCCGCATTTGTTGCTTTCCCCACATCCTTCCTGTTGTCTATATTATTATGATATTCTCCTGGAAAGAGCTCTTTTTGAATAAAAGGGATCAATGAACCCTTTACCTTAGATAGATCAGTAAACACGGGCATAATTATGGGTGATTATTCAGACTAGTGCACACATTTTACAGTTCAAGCAAGGCAATGCCGAGCATGGCACCCCCTCGTATGTAACATATTGGGGACAAATATGGACACAATATTTGTATATGACACGTGCAGAAAATGGTAAATTGAATATGCATATTTGATACATAAACTATTTTTTTTAGAAATCAACCAAAACATTCAGTAACTGGAAACACCTTTAATATTGTCTTTAGAACCAGCAGTTAAAAAAATGAGCAACCAATTTCCTGTGTACACGACGTCTTTTAGACATCGTATGGCCATCGCACCATCATCGTATTCCATCGTGTAGCCTTCGTGATCCATCGTGTAGGCTTCGGCTGAGATATGAAGCTTAAATACCCGTCTTCGGTTAACCTTCGTATGTCCATCTTTTGCTATCGTATATAATTTCGGCACCATCGTATAGACTTCGTTATTCATCGTACTTGCTTCGGTCACTTTTTGGTATTTTAACGAGATCGGGACCAACTTCATACGAACTTACAATTTTCGCATTCGGGTGTCCATCATATATAAAAATCGGGACAGTGTGACGCGAGCATAAATAAATTCATATAAAAACAAAAAAATGTTTTATTCATTATTTTTTTACTTATAGATTATCGTTGATCATCTCAACGAGATTGATTTTCTCGCTTGAGCTGGTACAGCGAAAGTGAGAAAAGCAATGGAGTTGAGATGATCAATGATAATCTGTTTATCGCTTTTTTCCTATGACGACGTTGTCAATTTCATGTCAATTTCGTTAGCAACGCCACGTGGTCTCCTTAGTTTCTAGCGATAATTTTTCCATCTCAAGCGAGAAGCATGATATGAAAATTATCACAAAATAAGATCAAAAGAAAAATGCACAAAATAGCGATAATTATATTTATCACCGTGTTACCCTATTTTATCAGATAAGGAACGTGTGTATCAAAGTTTTCTCACAAGATTAATAAAACCGGAGCTTGGAAAGCGGGATCAGAAGAAAGGAAGTTAATGTAAAAGGAAAAGGAAAAGGGAAATTGTGTGGGGAATCAAAACAACTCAACATATAACAGTATATATTGATACATCAAAGATTGATAGATATGATCGGATTTCCCATAGACAATTTCCGGAAATATTTTTCTTGTCGGCTCTGACAAAAAATATACATGTTTAAAGATTGAAAATAAACACTGGCCACTTTTAATTTGCAAAACACTCATTTGCAAATCCGCCGCCGCCTCATATATAAGAGCTATAATGTCATGTATATAACCAAAATATGCGGAATTACATGGGATTCAATAATTTCATTGGTTTTCTACTGTTACTATTATATTTATTTTGCTATTTGATTTATAAAACATGGGATTTTCAAAATCCCATGGGATTGACCATTATCCCATGGGATTTAGGTTAAATACCATGGGATTTTTTTGGTCCCATGGGATAATTGTAGTCCCATGGGACAAATTAAAATCCTATGGGATTCAAATTATAAATATATAGATATTTATAAATATACAGTAATGTGTATGTTACGATGTATTCTATTTGGTAGTAAATTGTTATGAATCTTTTTTAATTGAATATCTTTTTTTCTTTGGAAATGTTAATTCAAAATATTGTTCTATAACTGTTCAAAACTAAACTTTTGAACAACAAAGCAGATAATGTAAGTATCAATATATGTTTATTTATGATTATAGAATACTTTCTTGAAACACAATTATTTACCATTTGAAATCAATGAAAAACTCTATTATAAGGCTTAACATAATAGTAGCTATTTAAGTAAATCTATTTTTTTTTCACAATATCCTCCACACATAACATTAATAGTTTCTTATCATCCAGCATTGTGTGATCGTATAGTCCACTTTTTAGTCATTCAGCACAGAAGTTGAACATTGACATCATTGTATATATATATATATATATAAAGATCAATTTAAAAACTTAAGGCAATTATAATAACATTCCATTATTCACAAGAATTTGCAATATATTATACAAAACGCAGACAACAGAAAAAAATATTTCTTTAAGCTTTGAAGTTCTGACAGAGTTCAACTTGACGTGTTTTATTTCAATGAAAAAAATACCTTGAACTCTTTGTACATATTGGAAATTATAATGTTCACTGATACAACAAATTATATTGTTTTATCCTTATTTTTTGTGTTGTTGGCTTGCTGTCTCATTTTTATATACAGTTATACATACATCAATAATCTTCTTCTTTAATTATTAAAAGTAAAAATTGGATATTTTTTATTTTGATAATCTCAAAACATTAATGTTCTATCGAATAACTTATTACCAAGTTCACGAAGGAGGATTGTGAGCGTAAATGATCCCTTTTTTAAAAAAAAAAAAAAATCTATTCAGTATAAGATAAAGTTCATTTATACAAAAATATAGCAAAACAAATTGATTTAGACCCGCGAGCCCCCTTAATCTAACAAAAATAGTTCACTGTACAGCCTATGACAATGAGCAAACACTATACCAGACAGTGGTTTTAATAACAGCACAACATTTGAACAAATTGTAAACATTTGTAAACATTTGTTGCAATGGGCTTAACTCAAAAGACTGCATCAAGGAGCCAAACAACAACCGGTAATATGTAAATCATAGACAAAAAGCACTGAAATAAGAGTACTAACAATGAATATTCAAAGGAAGTTTATCAAAATGTTCATAAACATCATAAAATAGCCATCTTATTGCTGTATTCCTCTTCACTGATAATTTTTGAGATATTTCTCTCCATAGTGCGACCTTTTTTAAATTTTTTATTATTATAAATTTGAAATGGAACGTATTTTTTCCTTCATTTATTAGAAAGAGGAAATTTCAACATGATGACTATAAACAAAAAGGAGTCATATCATCACGATCATAGATGCACAAGAACTTTATCATGAAAATGCAACAATGTAATTATCAATTGAAAGAAGGAACGAATGAAAAAAATATTAGTATGTTGTTATCCAAATAAGCTTCATCCAATAAAGATGTACGGAGGAAGATCTTCGAAGAACAGATTGAAAAAATGTTTTGTCTAAGAAGTGCAGGAATATTCTAGTGGATGAAACAATCTATTGACTTGATTCTAATATAGTGGACTGAATAATTGTACATAGCAAGCAGTGAAAAAAGAAAACTAAAACTTTAACAGAAAAAGTGTTTATACTATAAATTTGCAAATATAAGCATAATAGTATGTACACCACAAAGTTATATAATTCAACTTGTTTGCATATTCATGTATTGCAATGAAACTATAACAAAGAAAACCTTACCTCATGAAAAGAGTGAACTATTCAGTTCAGTTCTATTTTTCATAATAAAATAAACAAGACATATTTTTTTCTTTTATTTAGACATGTCATCATTTTGTTTCAGTGAAAGGACTTTACTCTTTGACTGTAAATATTATTATACATTCCAAAATAAGAATAATCTTTAATTGTTATTTTTTAAACAAATAAAAAACATGTTTGTGACAAAATGGGAAAAAAATATATAAAAAACTCGTATACATTTAAAACTTTTGACTACCAAACAGCATTAATTGTAACATACACATTACTGTATATTTATATTTATATATATTTTTAATTTGAATCCCATAGGATTTTATTTTGTCCCATGGGATATTAACACACATATCCTATGGAACTACAATTATCCCATGGGACCAAAAAAAATCCCATTGGATAATGGTCAATCCCTTGGGATTTTGCCCTGTCCCATGGGATATTGAAAATCCCATGTTTTTATAAATCAAATAGTAAAATAAATATGATTGTAACAGTAGGAAACCAACGAAATTATTATATCCCATGTAATTCCGCACATTTTGGTCATATACATGACATTGTAGCTCTTATTTGAGGCGGCGACGAATTTGCAAATGAGTGTTTTGAAAATTAAAAGTGTCCAGTGTTTATAGATTAAATTATATTCAATGAAAAGAAAATATTTTGATAAACCACTTTTGTAAGGGTAAGACTTTTACACATCACGTGTACAAGTTTGAAATTACTTAGATGATGATATGGTAACTGAGATTAGAAATCAGAAATCATTTTTATATATATGTATGTCCAAGGCTCCGTGTTAAAGACTGTACTTTGACCGATAATTGCTTACTTTTATAGATTGTGACTTGCATGGAGAGTTATCTCATTGGCACTCATACCACATCTTCTTATATGTATATACCTTGGATTGCGTTTTTTACTTCCAATATGTATGGATATTCCGGACACATTCGAAATGAGCTGCTTTCTCAAATATATTAACAATGTTGTAGAAATAAATTACAGGTATCATTTTTTGTTTCCTTATCCGAATCTTTCCCAATCCTCCTGCTGAGTATAATACCAGTGATTGTTTTGTTCAATTACAATATATATTATGTGTTTGTTCTTTTCCATTACAATATCTCTTATGTGATATACAGTAACTGTTTAATTTCACCCTCTAATGTTATTGTTCTGTTCTGTTCAATTACAATATCTCTTATATAAATGTGATTGAAGTCCTCAAGATTTTGGTCTGGCAGTCTGTGTTGGCTCACTTGGAGATATAGCTTCTACGTATCTCCGCTTCTGTAGCATTGCCGCATTTGGGGTAGCTAGGACTCACCAACATATTGGAGGGGAGACGGAATTTTCTAAACTTGATTTTGAATCCTATATGTGGATTCTATGAAAAAAATAAACTACTTCATCGGTATTATTTTTCAATTATAAAAACTGTTCGTGCTATGATCATCCATAGAAACTACTGCAACCCTATGCAGAAGTAATTCTGGTTTCATTTCATTACTTTGATGCATCTGATTAGCTTGTACAGTTGACAAAGTTTAGCTCTCTTGGCTCAATTCAGAAAGTGGAATTGCTTAGTTTCAGAACAGAAGGAACGAACATTGGTTTAATGGTTAAATTTTGCCTACGATCATTTCAAAAAGCTGTTTATATATATATATAAATAGTTTCACTGAGATGTTCAGTTCCCTTGATGAAAATTATTACCTCTGATAAATCTTTCATAACACTTTGCATATCATTTTCGATATTACATCATTATAATTACAAAATGTATAAACATCCTAGTTTATTCCATATTAGAATTATTTTAGTAGGTTTTTCTAAATGAATTCGATTTTAAATAAAAAAGCATATTCACCTGGAGAAAAGTGTTATTCACCGCGCTAAACGTCACGCGCTTTTACATGTAACGTTATGTTAAAATGTTTGATGTTGTACAATTGGTTTAGATAAATATTTGTCATTAAATATATTGTTTTCTCTTTAGATATGGAATAAAACAATTACTTCTTTTGTTTCGGTAAATATGTGGTTTAATTGACTTTTGAAAAACTGATATTCACTGAATTGTATAATATCAATATATTTAAGAATATAGTCGGAATCTGGAAAATTTCAGTTTAGATGTTGGTGATGATATATTATTTCGTTCAATTCTGAATGAGCTGGACTATCTGTTGACGGTGATTTAAAAAAAACTGATACATTTGTAAATATTCTTCCATTGATATCTTTGAATATATCTATGTTTCGTAAGTGTTTCAAAATCATATGAGGATAATGAAATTTGAGTTCTATATTTTAAAACAAACTGGCATTTTTATGATGACGTCAGAATTTTTCGTCTTGAATCTTGAAGTGTTTTTCTCGATGTTGCATTCTAAAGAACATTAAAAAATAAATAGAATGGAATAAGCGTGACTTTACATTGAAAATGTTTGGGTCTCAATCTGGTTTTGTCGTTTTACGGTATTTAGTTACTAGTATATGAGGGAAAACTTTAGAAATTAACTAAGTTAACATAAAAACAGTGTACCATGGATGAACATTAACGAATACCTGTGGTCTTAATGGGGATGCATTGTTATATAATTGTCACATATCTTAAAGACAGTAAGTGCCTTAATTTCAAAAATTAATGACAATATTAAAAGAAAACTTTTTAAAATCTCAACATATTTCAACTTAACAAAAGAATAAAACATATGCATGGCGACTTGTTTCGGAAAACCTTTCTCTTCCATAGAACTGAGTGTATCCCATCTCCATATTAATAGTGTATTTATTTATCTTTGACTGTGAAGTATAATGTAATGTTTACAGGGAGATTACATACAGGAAGATAACATGATATTTGCTTGGATTTGAATAAAGGCAACAATAGTATACCGATGTTGAAAATCATAAATCGAGAGATTGAGAGAAAACAATTCAAGGTTAAAACTAAAACCAAGGGATACACATCAACTATAAGAGGAAAACAACGGAACAACAGAAACACTGGAAGTGCAACAAAAAATAAACGTCAATGCAACATAAATAGAAACGGACTATTTGATACCAACTGCCATATTCTTCACTTGGTACAGGACATTTTTAGAAAAAATGGTTGGTTGAAATCGGGTGTCATGGCTAGCCTAACCTCGTGCTTAATAGCAATGATAAACATACCGCTAAAATGACAACATTACATGACAGGAATACAATACAAATAAAAGCAAGAACACCTATTACAAGTGACTTTCGTTTTTGAAATTAAATTAAAATGAAGTTTTTTCTCCACCTTTTACCGTGTTACCTACAGTATGGGCATATTCATCGATTAGAGGGCTTTTACTTTTGAAGTCATGCCCTCAATTTTCCATTTAAGTATTGGGTGAAAAAAAAAATTGTGATTGATTGTCAATGTACATCTGTTTTAATATAAACATAAGTTCATTTAAAAACTTTTTTTTATAAACAATGATGATATCTGCTCATAATCTTCAATATTTATTCTGTCCTTTACAAATACCCCGATATATCTTCAAGTGGAAATAACATTTAACAATAGTTTTTTTTATTTGTAAACTTATATAATATTTATATAAAAGAACTTCTATTTCGTGACAGTGCTGATATTGGGTCAAATGCCCAAGATTGGTTATTTCCCTTCGAAGCATGTTAATCAATGGTGTTTTTTTTTATTGCAAATTTGAACTTTTCCATTGTTTGATGTTCTAATGTATACTTTAATAAGAAAAGCGTCACTTTGTTAATGTATCATAATAAATGTACATAATGATTATCTATATCAATTAGTGCAATAGAGTCTTGGAAATAAGGAAATAACATCAGGCTTATGTTATCTAGCAGTAGATATACTTAGTACATTAGAGCTAAGACACTTTTCCACACGGAGGTCCGGGGCAATTGGTTCATCTTCTTCATATACGGATTGTAAATTATGACCCATTTTTTCATCCATATGATTAAGAAGTTTATTGTGTGTTTTATTTTGGTATTTCAGCATATCATATTTTGACCAGTGATTTGGCAATGGTACGAACTAAATGATTGAAATAGCTGTTAATTCTAAATACATGTAATTGAGAAGTTGTACTAGTTAAGACTAAGTCCGCATTATGCTCTGTCATGACTGACCTTCAAGTTGTACCATTTTCCTATGCTTTCAAATTGGAAATTTTCGTCTATTTGACAAAAGTGCTAGGGTCTTTCCATACATATTTGTTGCAGATATGAGTAATTCAAACGATGCTTTCTTAAGAGTATCAATAAAAGGATGGAAATTATACTTTAACATACAGTGTAAGATCAAATCAAAGTCAATTGTGGCATTTCCATCGCAAGTCCCCACCAAAAACTAGGGGTGATCTCAGGTGCTCTGGAAGGGTGATCAGATCCTGCTCCACATGTGGAACCCCTAGTGTTGCTTATGATATATCAAATCCGGTAAATAGTCTAATTCGGTAGGTCACATTTATGAAAGGGAAGGGGATTGTAGTTACGACGTAAGGAACATATCCGATATTATTTGTGAAACGGTTATTCCATAACGGTCAACCAACTCGTGATGGCTTCCGTAAAATTTACGAAGAGATGATTTCAACTTCACCATTTGGAACACTTGATTTAATAGCTTCCTTGTGAGCAACAACCCTCTATCAAGAAAATCATGATAGGAAATGCAAGCACGGGAATATCGTATCAATTGGGAGATATATACACCATATGCAGGTGCTGCTGGAATGTTGCTCATGCGCTCGTATATTTCTTCGGATATCGATAGTGTTTTTTTAATCGTTTTACGGCATTTATTTTTATGAAGAATTTTAAAATAACTTAAATTAAAATTTCAACAAGTTTTCATAAATCAGTTTACCATTGATGTATATTAATGGAAATATTTGATCCTCGTTTGATAATGTTGTATGTAATTATCATATATTTTGCTGCAGTTTTAAATTATTAATTTAGGCTTTAGTTTTCTATGTTGTGTGTTGTGTACTATTTTTGTCTATTTGTCTTTAGTTTGTCTTTTTCTTTTTTAGCCATGTTATTGTCATACTTATAAGTTTGAATGTCCTCCGGTATCCTTCGCCCCTCTTTTAGTATCTAGATTTAAAAAAAAAATAATATTATAAACAAAAACCACTTTGAAAGCTAATCGTATTTGTACTTAACAAAGAATGAAACATATTTTGGCTAGTTTTTGAAAATCTTTCTCTACCACAAAACTGAATGTATCCCATCTCTATAGTTAAAGTGTATATTACTACATATGGCTGTAAAGTATGATGTTCTTTAAAGGGGTGATAAAGTGAGATTTGCTTAAGATCAATACCCATTACAAGTAACTTTCGTTTTTGAAATTAAACTAAAATGAGTCTTTTCTCAACTCTTTCAAATGTTAACTACTACATGGACATGTTCATAGATTGGAGGGCTGTCATGTTTAAATTCAGGACCTTAAATTTCCATTTTAGTATTGGTTGAACAGAAATATTGTATTGGGTTGTTTATGTTTCTTATATTCATGATCAATCATAAAAATTGTTTTCATATATACAAACTTTGTTATAAACAATGATATCGATATGATATCTGCTCATATAAATCTTAAATATTCATTCAGTCATGAACAATTACCTTGATACATCTTTAAGTAGAAATCATATTTCAAAACAGTTCTCAGTTTTAATATAATATTATAGAAGAACAAGACGGGTTATCTCCCTTCGAAACATTTTAATCGATATTTTTTACCTCAAATTTTAACGATTAAGATGAACGTTATTCTGCTACATTATTTATCTAGAGTGGTAAAATATGCGTCTATATACATGCATCAGGAAATGTTTACTTACCTCTTTATGTTAACATATGAAACACATATTCATAATATGTAAATATGATAAGATTTGGATTTTTTTATCTGTAAATGTGTTAGGTATAACTAGTGATTACATAACAATGCAAGTGGAGGTCCGGAGTAATTGGTTTATCCAATGCACCCATACCCAATTACACTACACGACCCATATTTTATTTTTTGTCTTCTGTAAAAATCATAGATTAGAGAAGTACCACTACTCTTTTATATTCAGGCTTATTTATTAATATTAAAGCTTTTTAGTACACTTGTTTTACTGGAATCTGATTGTAGTTAAGCTATGCTCTAAAACAAGTATTTAGTAGTCAGCTGAGAACCAGCTTATTTTAACTTAGATATTCAATCAATTAACCATAAACTTCATCAATTTGAAGATTACTGATTGATACTTTTAATGTGTTATAAGATTTTTATTATTATATCATGAACTTTGGTTGGTTTTATACTAAGCTTTCAGTAGCTGCGAATACTCGCAGATGAGTTTTAAGTCTTTGTGTTAGTTATTTTATGTGCTGTCTATCGATCTGATTAGTCAAGCCCTTTTTAATGGTCTTCGAAAGATTTGTACAGTTTGGTCATAATAGTGTTGTAACACAACAGTTCTGTCAAAGTGTGTGCGATGGGCAATAATGAATCAATCCGCCACATTATGTTTGTATCTTTCAAACTGATATTATCAAGATGCTTGATTTCTTGATTGACAACATATTTGTTACGTTCGGAGGACGTGTTTTTCAACAGACTGTCGGCATTCCAATGGGAACAAACTGTGCCCCTCTACTTGCCGACTTGTTTCTTTATTATTATGAGGTTGACTTCATGCAGGAACTTCTTAGGAAGAAAGATAAGAAGTTAGCAATATCCTTTAACTTTACTTTCCGCTATATAGATGATGTTCTTTCACTAAACAATTGAAAATTTGGTGACTATGTGGAACGCATCTATCCCATCGAACTAGAGATAAAGGATACTACAGATACAGTTAAGTCGGCTTCATATCTTGACTTACATCTAGAAATTGACAATGAGGGTCGTTTGAAAACAAAACTTTACGACAAAAGAGATGATTTCAGCTTTCCAATTGTGAACTTTCCATTTCTAAGTAGCAACATTCCAGCAGCACCTGCATACGGGGTATATATCTCCGAATTGATTCGATATTCCCGTGCTTGCATTTCCTATCATGATTTTCTTGATAGAGGGTTGCTGCTCACAAGGAAGCTATTAAACCAAGAGTTCCAAATGGTAAAGTTGAAATCATCCCTTCGTAAATTTTACGGACGCCATCACGAGTTGGTTGACCGTTATGGAATAACCGTTTCACAAATGATATCGGATATGTTCCTTACGTCGTAACTACAATTCCCTTCCCTTTAATGAATGTGACCTACCGAATTAGACTATTTACCGGATTAAAATTTTGTAATCACATAAGCAACACGACGGGTGCCACATGTGGAGCAGGATCTGCTTACCCTTCCGGAGCACCTGAGATCACCCCTAGTTTTTGGTGGGGTTCGTGTTGTTTATTCTTCAGTTTTCTATGTTGTGTCATGTTTACTATTGTTTTTCTGTTTGTCTTTTTCATTTTTAGCCATGTCGTTGTCAGTTTGTTTTAGATTTATGAGTTATGGTATCTTTCGTCCCTCTTTTTTCACAGTTAATGAGCCTGTAATTCAGTGGTAGTCGTTTGTAGATATATCTTTAAAACAAAATCCTGAGAATAAAATTCCTATTCTTGCGAATTTTAAAAGAATGCATTTACCGCAATCGTATGTTTGTACATAACAATTGAGAAATAGTGTATGCTGGATAATTTAGTGTAGCACAACAGTCATCTACTCAAATGCCTATACCAAGTCAGGAATATGACAGTTGTTATCCATTAATTTGATGTGTTTGACAGTTTTTGATTTTGACATTTGCTTAGGGACTTTCCGTTATAGATTTCAACAACAGTTTTTTAAAAGGTGAAATCAAATATAAGTTCTTTAAAAAAAACAAAGGGTTTAATCATGGCCAAGTTTAAATCTTTTATTAAAATTAACACTGAGTACTAGAAACTGCAACCAAGCCACATTTTGTATTTTGTTTTAATTTTACTTACAGCTCACAGAATTTTATATTTATGAAAATTATAGTAATTTTTTAAGGATTCTTTCAAATAGTTTACTTCATTTTATGTGTTGTTGAATCTTTCCCAGATGGCAAACGGTTTTAATACAACGATTATATCCCTTGTGCATGGCGGTTTTGAAGAGAAACTTTTACAGACCTTTGAACACCGGTATACTTCTGTCGCTTTTATGTATTATTTTTCTTTGTTTTTGAGAAGGTTAACTTTTAACTTGAATCTGGGACAAGTACAAAATTTCAATTCTGGTATCTATGATGAGTTTCTTGTAAAATGTAAAACGACCTGATATCGTCAGGTTATCGGAATGTCAATGGGGACTAACTGTGCACCCCTTATTGTTGACCTGTTTTTATATTGCTATATGAGTTACAATTTATGACACAAATCAGCAAAGATCCATCGAAACAACATCTGATACAGAAATTTAATAATACTTTTAGATATTTGGTTGATATATTGACTCTCATTAATGACGACTTTCGTATGTATACTAAAGAAATTTATCCTGTTGAACCTACTTTGAAAAAAGGTAATACTAAAACAAAGACCACTGTCCTTTCCTCGACAACTATATCATTAACGGAAAACTTAATACTAAAATTTATGATAAAAGAGATGATTTTTCATTTCCTATCGTTTATTATCCATTTTTAGATGGTGACGTTCCCTTATCACCATCTTACGGTGTTTATATATCTCAACGTGTACGATTCGCTCATGTATGTAACAACGTTTTAGATTTTAATGAGAGAAATTTATGTATTACTGAAATATTATTACACCAGGGTTTTCGATATCACAAACTGATCAAAACATTTACTATTTTTTATCATCTGTACAAGGACATCATTCGTAGAGATAGCTCAACATGCAGACTTCTTATACGTTCAGGTATTTCACATCCAATCTTTTATGGAAGTATTCTTTATAAAGCACAAAAATGTCAGTATTCACCTCAGAAGCTAACAAAACCTTTAAATAGACTTATTAAGAAGGGATATAGTTACGATACTGTTGTCAGGTCATTAAAGATTGCATATTTTGGCTTTAATGTTGATTCACTTATAGGGTCTCTGCATCGGAACTAAACACATTTATTTAAAAACCAGTTGTGGGCATGACACGGGTTATGTTTTTCTCATATATGTTATGATGGTATGATACTAAACCCCTAACGGGAGGGATTATGCCTGATATTCATATGATGAAGACACAATCCTTCAATCAGTTTAATTGAAGTCTGGAGCTTGCATGTCAGTTAACTGCTAGTAGTCTGTTGTTATTTGTGTATTATTGTCATTTTGTTTATTTTCATTTGTTACATCTTCTGACATCAGACTCAGACTTCTTTTGAACTGAATTTTAATGTGTGTATTGTTATACGTTTACTTTTCTACATTGGCTAGAGGTATAGGGGGAGGGTTGAGATATCATAAACATGTTTAACCCCGCATTTTTGCGCCTGTCCCAAGTCAGGAGCCTATGGCCTTAGTTAGTTTTGTATTATTTTTAATTTTAGTTTCTTGTGTATAATTTGGAGTTTAGTATGGCGTTCATTATCACTGAACTAGGTTATATATTTGTTTAGGGGCCAGCTGAAGGACGCCTCCTGGTGCGGGAATTTATATCTATTTCTATTGAAGACTTATTGGTGACCTTCTTCTATTGTCTGTTCTATGGTCGGGTTGTTGTCTCTTTGACACATTCCCCATTTCCATTCTGAATTCTATTTTTTGTGTACTTCGTCTTGATATTTGTCTTGTAGTCCTGTAAGTTTATAAAACCTTTGTTGGAATTTTTTGGGTCAGAATTTCGCTGGCTTTGCTTCCTCTTCTTTTTAGCATGGATTGTCTTTCTTTGTTTATAAACTGATATATGAGAAATATAATAGTTTCTTTGGATCAGTTAAGATGCTGGAATAGCGCATGAAAGGTTTGTCGGATATAAGTTATGGGTTGTTTTTGTGAATAAATTCATATATAAAAAAATTATTTCATAATGCTTTATTAATTTCTTTCCCATATATTAATCACTGTGTAACCCTATGTTATCCGATGGAGAAAGTTTGTATTGAAATTTTCTCACAAGATAAAAAACGAAGGTTGGAAAGTGGGGACAGAAGGAAGGAGGTAGTTGTAAGAGGAAAAGGAAAAAGGAAATTGTGTGGGGGAGTCAAAACAACTAGCCAGTATATATTTATAAATTAATTGATTTATATATCTTTTAATTTGCAAAGATTGATAGATAGGCTAGGATTTCCCGTAACAAGTTTCCGGAAATATATTTTTTGTCGGCTCTGACATAAAATATGCATGTCTTTAGATTGAAAATAAAGGAAATTTGATGCAATAGAAAACAAATACTTCTGTACGTTAAAAGGCTTTCGTCAGTGCCAAACTTTTATACAAAAAGAGTTGAAGTTTGTGATAACTCAGTTGATGATATGAGTTCAAACAAAATTTAATTCCAAGATTATAAACGTGAAATATTATTCTGCATATCTATAATATATATATGCTAAGCTTTCCTTTACTTTGCGTTTTTATACTTCTAACATGTATGTACACATCCGAAATGAGCTATTTTAATTAACTTTCCCTTTTGGAACGGCGATGTTCCTTTGTCCCCATCGTACGGTTTGTATATTTAAAAACTTGTTGCTGAGCTCGTGTTTGTAGTGGCGTTTTGGATTTCAGCGAACGTATGATTCATGTATAACTTATAAATTATTGAGTCAGGATTTCGTTACCACAAAGCAATTTAAACTTGTATTTACTTCTATAATAGAAATACATATTTGGTTAGGAAGTTTGGAATACCTGTAGAATTCTTTTTAAATATCACATCCTAATTTTTACAGGATGTTGTAAACAGAGTCTGAAATTTAGAACGAACAAATCTAAACAGCCATCAATGTCACACAATAGTTAAATCTTTATATATAGTTTTATTGGTTCTAACATTGATTTTGTTGTTGATTATTCAAAACATAACTAGGTATAATATATTGCTTAATAAAGTGCCGTATACTTTTATTTTGACATTGCGCAACGTCATGCGTTACTCAGTGTGTTTATGACGTTTTTACAATAAATTCATTTGATGTGCATTGATTGATACTTTGATTTATTTATTAGTTATGAACTAGGTTTCATTAACTGTTAGTAATCTTATATCGGTGCTGTTTGTCTATTTTGTATGCTAGTTTTTTGTTCGTCGTATCTATCATTTGAGTTAAGCTATTTGCAACTGGTGTTATGCTATTAACACCACTGTCAAGAATTAGAGGTTAAGAGCTCATAAAAATGTTTAACAACGCTACATTCATGTTGTGCCTGTCCCAAGTCAGGAGCCTGTAATTCAGTGGTTGTCATTCATTGGTTCATAAATGTCAAAATTATTTTGCTATTACTTAGGCCGTTAGTTTTCCCAATGATTTGTTTAACATTGTTCTTGTCAAAGACTTTTATATCTGACTATACAGCATGGATTTTTTATATAGTTGAAGGCCGTACGGTGATATATAATTGCTTATCTTTAACATTTGAAATCTGACGTAAAGCTGTCTCCTTTGTAATCATACAGCATCTTCTTATCTTTACAAAGATCAGTCAACAGAACACGAAAGACTAAATATTGCGCAAAAAAATACTAGTTGTACACTCAGTACCTATCACACCCATAGCCAGGGGTAGAAGGGTTCGTTCAAACCCTCCTTGAAAACAAATAAGCACTGCTAAAGTCGAAGTTCTGTTTGAACTGCTAGAGCTGAGTATGATTGTATCGCGAGTCCATGTAGCTCTTTCCCTTGGAAATTTTCTGTAAGGTTAATCAGTTAAATCTTCGTGAATGGCAACCCTTTAATTTTGCTGAAAACATATAAAGACAAGGCAGTAAGTCGCGTTGAGTGGAAAGGTGAGAAAATATATTAGATATATGTAGTTGAATTAAATTGAGAATGGAAATGGGGAATGTGCCAAAGAGACAACAACCCGACCATAGAAAAAAACAACAGCAGAAGGTCACCAACAGGTCTTCAATGTAGCGAAAAATTCCCGCACCCGGAGGCGTCCTTCAACTGGCCCCTAAACAAATATATACTAGTTCAGTGGTAATGAACGCCATACTAATTTCCAAATTGTACACAAGAAACTAAAATTAAAATAATACAAGACTAACAAAGGCCAGAGGCTCCTGACTTGGGACAGGCGCAAAAATGCGGCGGGGTTTAACATGTTTGTGAGATCTCAACCCTCCCCCTATACCTCTAGCCAATGTAGAAAAGTAAACGCATAACAATATGCACATTAAAATTCAGTTCAAGAGAAGTCCGAGTCTGATGTCAGAAGATGTAACCAAAGAAAATAAACAAAATGACAATAATACATAAATAACAACAGACTACTAGCAGTTAACTGACATGCCAGAATTAGTATGCATGTATACTCATGTTTATTAACGTGAAAATGTATTTGTTTGTAAGTTTACTAAACCCATCTACTAAGAAATATTCATATGTTCATAAACGTGAAATATTTCTAGCTCATCATTGAAACTGGATCAAAGTTTTGTCTACGTGCTAAAGCTCGCGGTATTGTATTACGTGTATGGTGTGATAATTATACATCAATTTGCAAACGACCGATTCTACATCTTGTAATGACTGCCAATATTGGAAAAATAATAATGAACTGAACCATTACATCTAGAGATGGTTTCCTGGACATGTTACGTGATTCATTGATGTGACATTTGAAATGGAATTTTTATGATGAAAAAATTGAAATTTTTATTTTGCATTTGATAGGTGGAATATTGGCCTATGAGAAATTGAATTTCAAAATCAAATACAAAATATTTATTATTTCAGCAAATTTCTTGAAAGATTTAAGACAAACAATATATACTTAGATATCATTTATTTTTCAATTGGCGTTTCTCGGTCAAGAACAAAGTTTAAAACGAAAGAGACGATTTCAGCTTTTTCTTTTTTCTGTATTAGCATTCCGGCATATGTACATGTAGTATAGGTTTCCCAGTTCATACTATATTCAAAAGCTTTCATTTCCCATCATGACTATCTTAATAGATAATTGCTACTTACAAGATATCTATTACACATATTTTTGTCAATATAATGAAATATGATGCGACTGTCATACAAGTGAGAGGTTAAGCTAGCTATAAGACCAGGTTTAATTTACAATTTTTAAATAAAACAATACTGTACCACGTCAGGAAAATGACAGTTGTATTCCATCCGTTTGATGTGTTTGAGCTTTCGATTTTAACATTTGATAAGGAACTTTCCGTTTTAAATTTTCTCCAGGGTTCAGCTGTATTTTTGTGATTTTACTTTTTAAACCAAGAGTTTGACCGTTATGTAATATATCTGAATCACAAATGTTTCCGGATATGTTTAAATTTGTCGTAACTAGAATCACAGACTCTTTTCCACAGATATGACCTAACGAATCAGACTTATCACCGACTTTGAACTAACATGAGCAACACTACGGGTACCACATGTGGAGCAAGATGGATAACTCTTCTAAAGCACATGAGATCATCCCAATTTTTGGTAGGGTGTGAGTTGCTCAGTCTGTGGTTTTCTATATTGTGTCTTAATTGTATATTAAACTGTTGTTTGTCTTTTTTATAGTTTTTTGTGTTTAGCCTTGAAGTTGTCAGTAAGTTTTCTTTTCTACCTATGAGTTTGAATGTCTGTTTGGTATCTTTCGCATTTCTTAAAATACCATGGATGAAAATTAGAAAAATACATATTTGTTGCTATAAAATTATATTTGAAATAATAACTGCTACTGTTGGGTTTGATCGGATTATTTAAACATTGGGCATACATCAGCAGTGGCATATAGTACATTCCTGATCAAACAAAAGAAATAACATTATTTTATGAGTTTTAACATTGTGATGGCTTTCACAGTAGAACTATAACCGATGAAACATAACTATCATGTTAATTGTTTCCCGTCACTTGCCACTGTATATAATATACTTTTTAAAGTAAAATGCTATTCTACATAGTTTTAAAATATATTAAACATGGTATTTTTGGCATTGTTTTTGTGAAACAAACTGGTTTACGGGTATATCTGTCTTTTTATGTCTCAAAACTTGTTGACGAATATGATATTATACTACTATTGTTAAAAATATTTAAAATGCGCATAATTTGAAACAATATGTTCAGTGATTGGCGTTTGTTGATGTGGTTCATAGTGTTTATGGTTTCATGTTTTTGGTATATATAAGATCGTTGCTTTTCCCGTTTGAATTTTTTTTACACTAGTAATTTTGGGGAACTTTATAGCTTGCTGTTCGATGTGAGCCAAGGCTCTGTGTTAAAGACCGTACTTTTACCTTTAGTGGTTTATTTATACAAATTGTGACTTGGTGGAAAGTTTTCTCATTGGCACTCGTACCACATCTTCTAATATCTATTTAAAATGTTTTCCCCCGTTTCAATGCATTGAAACTGAATTTAAATAACGTGTCTGTCAAGTTTCATACTGTTTATGACTTGTTGGTGTACGTTATAATAAAATACAACTGCTAATCGTATGAATATTTCTGTTTCAGCAGTTTAGGTAATTTAAGCTTGTGACAGTAATTATACACCGAGTCTTTAAAACGTTTAACTTGTGATTATTTTAACTGTATGTTTCACAACGTGCCTGTGTTTATCCACTGATTGAGACTAAATAAACTGATCATAGATATCAGGTTTCAAATTTGTACACTAGACCCGCTTTTTCTTTTTACAAAAGATGCATCAGTGACGCTAGAATAAAAGAAAAAAAAGGCAAAATAAGTACGAAGTTGAATATCATTGTTAAGCCAAATTTCCAACAAGTTTTGCCTGTGGTAGAAATAATTTGAAATTTTGTATTGAAAAAGAAGAAATAGAGATAGTTAAACATTATAAATACCTTGGTGTTATTTTTTCTAGAAATTCATCTTTTTTCGAAACTAGAAAATATTTACGAGACCAAGCAACTAAGGCTATGTATAGTGTTATCAAGAAGAGCAGATTGAATCACTTATCGATTGAATGCCAACTAGAAATGTTTGATAAAGCTGTTGTACCCATTCTTCTATACGGGGCTGAAATTTGGGGATACGAAAATTTTGATATACTTGAGCGAGTTCATTTGAAATTCTGTAAGCACATTTTAAAACTTAAAAACTCAACTCCAAATTTTATGATTTATGGAGAACTTGGGAGATACCCCATTTCTTTATATGCAAAATTACGAATGATCAATTTTTGGTGTCGCCTTCTTGATAATACAAATGAAAATAAATTATCCTGTATACTATATAAATTACTATATATACATTAATTATAACAATTATGGTATTGGAAATAAATGGATTTTATGTATTAAGAAAAATTTTGATGAATGTGGCATGTCAAATGTATGGCATTGCCAAGATTATTTTAACAAAAAATGGATAAAATGAAGTATTGAGCAAAAGCTTAAAGACCAATTTCGACAAGAGTGGTGTGCAGATTTACATCAATCTTCAAAAGGTTTATGTTATAGAATTTTCAAGACTGAATTTAAATTTGAAAAGTATTTGCCGACTTTGCCTTTTAATTTTTTATATACTTTGTGTAAATTTAGATGCGGAAATCATCGTTTGCCAGTGGAGACAGGAAGGTGGCAAACTATTCCGAGATCGGAAAGGTCTTGTAATCTCTGTAGCTCTAAAGATATTGGCGATGAATTTCACTACATTATGTCATGCAATTGTTTTAACATAGAAAGAGAAAAATATTTACCACACTATTGTAACAAAAATGCAAACATTATTAAATATAAAAATGTATTCTCATCTGAAAATGTTGTAGAACTAGAAAAATAGATTTATACGATATATATCATTGAAAGTCTGTCCTCCTGGTTAGAGCAACTGTAATATTATTATAATGTTATTTATTTTCACACATGCGAAACAAAGATATGTATTATATATGAACTGTTATTATCTCTGTAGCTATGTACTAGTTTATGAGAATAAAATCATTCATTCATTCATTCATTCAAAAACCTAAGTATTTCTAACAAATCAAAGATTTGTAAACAGGTAATTTATAATTATGAACATATCAATGATATTTCATGTCAACACAGAAGTGCTGACTACTGGCCTAATGATACTAAACGAAGACGATTGAGTGTAATTAAACTAGTCAATATGTTTTAATGTCCAAGGTCAGGAACTCTTTACTCTCTGCCTTAAGTTATAAGTTCTTTCTAAGAATTTGACAGTTTTTGATTGGTGTTTGTTAATTTATGTATTTATTTGTCTAGACTCAGGACGGTTGAGTGATTGGAAAATATTTGCCTGTTGTTGCAATCTGATTAAAATTCAGATCCATCGTTACTCGCTTATAATCACTTGTCGAAGTGTGCATTACGAAATCAGAAATCTATATTTTAATTACATTTAACTTTTGAAAATATTTGCCTGTTGTTGCAATCTGATTAAAATTCAGATCCATCGTTACTCGCTTATAATCACTTGTCGAAGTGTGCATTACGAAATCAGAAATCTATATTTTAATTAGATTTAACTTTTGAAGACAGTAAGATTCACACATACAGCAACATAAAAATCGTCATGGTACAAGTATGTTATATGCTCACACATTGGTTTAAATTTTATTTGGTTCAGCATTCTCAACATGATCAGAGTCCTAACACAAAGTGTTTCTACTTTTTTCCATGGACAACTGACTGCCATACATGTCAGAAGTGCAAGATATTTGATAATTCTGTAAGACGATCATGAGTTTTAACATTTGTCATTTATTGTCCTTTGCATCCCTTACATATAGAAATTGACAATGAGGGTCGGTTGAAAACAAAACTTTACGACAAAAGAGATGATTTCAGCTTTCCAATTATGAACTTTCCATTTCTAAGTTGCAACATACCAGTAGCACCTGCATACGGGGTATGTGTCTCCCAATTGATACGATATTCCCGGCCTTGCATTTCATATCATGATTTTCTTGATAGAGGGTTGCTTCTCACAAGAAAGTTACTTAACTAAGAGTTTCAAATGGTGAAGTAGAAATCATCCCTTCGTAAAGTTTACGGACGCCATCACGAGTTGGTGGACCGTTATGGAATAACCGTTTCACAGATAATATCGGATATGTTCCTTACGTCGTAACTACAATTCCCTACCCTTTCATGAATATGACCTACCGAATTCGACTATTTACCGGATTTGTTATGATATGATCAACACGAAGGGTGACACATGTGGAGTAGGATCTGCTTACCCACCCGGAGCACCTGAGATAACTCCCAGGTTTTGGTGGGGTTCGTGTGGCTTATTCTTTATAGTTTTATATGTTGTATCATGTGTTTGTTTGTCTGTTTGTCTTTCGTTTTTGCTATGACGTTGTCAGTTTATTTTCGATGTATGAGTTTGACTGTCCCTCTGATATCTTGCGTCCCTCTTAATACAAAGCCATTAAAGATTTCAGTAAAAAAAACAAAGTTCAGCCGTTTTCCATTATAACACTGCAAAATAAAAGAGAAACCATGTAATTTATTATCATTAGACTGTATCTCAGAAACTCTTTTGAACCCATTCTAACCCTTGATTTACAAGTCATACTGAAATGTCGATGGCTAAAGAGTATTTTTTTTTCTTAAATTTTTAGTAAAATATAGCGAATCGAACAATAATAGAGGAGCCTTGTTTAATTTCTTTACAAAGTAACCTAAAAGTACTTATTTGTAGCCCACATTACGAGTACGTGATAAATGAAAAGCTATACGTGGAATCGAATAGCGAACACAATTTGAAACTTCGGCTCAGTCAGTATGAACTGTGAAATAAAAATCACCGCAAAATAATAAAGGTGTGCTCGTGGTCAAAAACTAAGTCAGACGTACATTGAAACTTTCACAGTTTGTATTCCTTTGTTTTGCCCAGCAGTCCGATTACAGAAAAGGATGCATGCATACGATGGTGAGGAAAGACAAATTAAATGTACTTGAAAAAAAGTAAAGGACAGTAGAAAAAATGATTTTCCGCAAACTGGCTATGCACATATGGTAGGGGGGAAATATTGTGGACAAGTTGGCATATGCATAATTAGATATTTGATAATGTTAAATTTGTCGTAAGTCATACTGAATGTTTATCACTAACAAGCATTTCTCTCTTAAGTATTTTTTTGTGAAATTGAACCAGCGAACAACGAAGAAAATTTTGATTAAATGCATTTGAAATGTAACCTAGAAGTACTTATTTGCAATCCACGTCACGAATACAGCAAACGCAACCCGAAACTTTTGCTTAGTCAATATGAGTTGTGAAAACAAGCTGTGAAAACAAGCTGTGAAAACAATCACGGAAAATTGTTAAATGTTTCCTCGTGTGCAAAAACTGTGTCAGACAGATGATTGTTACTTTCACAGTTATCGTTACTATGTTCAACCCAGTAGTCCAGTTTCTGAAAAAAGATTAACGATAGTGAGGAAAAGGATAAGTAATTAAAATGTGTTAATATTCCAAACTTTGTACTTCAAATATATCTTGCTTTTCACCAATATAACATTCATCTTGTATGATTTATTATTTACACGGTGATTTTTGTCTTTTTTTATACGAAACCAGGGTCTAGCAAATGAAATTAAAGACCTGGTATCTTTGATGATTTTTTTATAACCATTGGGTTGATGCCACTAATGGTGAATGTTTCAACTCCGAGGATACTTCTACTTTGTACCTAATTTAGGAGTTTATACTCCCAAAATAGAATACCTCAGCTGTATTTGTCAAAATCGTTCGGAAATTTGGGTTTCCAATGCTCTTTAACTTCGTACTTGATTTTGTCGTTTTTTTAGGTATTCGAGCGACACTGGTGAGTCTTTTTTAGACGAACCGCTCGTCTAGTGAACACAATGGTAAATCTGGTATCTTTGGAGAGTTCTTTTAAGTTTTCTTTTTTTATAAATCAGGTCATTGGGGTTTTTTTTGTTTGAATTGTTTCACCTTTTAGTATTATATATTTCTTCATTTCGTTTATTATAATTCATATATCTGATCCTCAGAGCTGTACAAATTTGTCCACCTTTTTTTGACTTTCGAACTTTTATATCTGGGCGTCACTGGTAAGTCTTGTTTGGACGAGACGCGTCTTTGACGTAATGAATTTTAAACCTGATGCCTTTTGTTATGCCTGTGCTATTTATTTGTGTTGTAGTCCTGTATTATTATGTTGTCATTTTAATGTTATATTTAACAATGCCATCAAAGTGCGAGGTTTGGCATGCCACAAAACCAGGTTCAACCCACCATTTTCTTCTTTTAAAAATGTCCTGTACCAAGTCAGGAAAATGGCCATTGTTATATCATAGTTCGTTTCTGTGTGTGTAACATTTTTACGTTGTGTTTCCGTTGTGTCGTTTGTTTTCTCCTATTTTTGAGTGTGAATTCACATTACTATAAGACGTGTCACGGTACTTTTCTATCCCAAATTCATGTATTTGGTTTTGATGTTGTATTGATTATTCTCATCGGATGTTGTCTTATGCTTACTCCGTTGCTGTGTGTGTTACATTTTAATGTTGTGTCGTTGTTCTCCTCTAATATTTAATGCGTTTCCCTCAGTTTTAGTTTGTTACCCCGATTTTGTTTTTTGTCCATAGATTTATGAGTTTTGAACAGCGGTATACTACTGTTGCCTTTATTTATTCTGCATAATTCTGGTCTTTGATTTCTTTTTTTGAATAGTTTGATCCTTTTATAGGACATAGATGAGTTCATAAAATGGGTTGGTTTGAGGAAACAACCCTTCCAGTAATAAGAGAACTGTAAGAAATTTAACTCTTGCTCTTTCCAAATGATTACTTTGTGTGATAAAATTATATTACCTGTGAATGTTCCAATCAATTGTTTGACACAGGTTCGTTTTCTGTTTATATCATATTAATTGACGCTGATTTTTATTGACAGTTCATATTGACTAAGCTGAAGTTTCGGATTGTGTTCGTTGTTCGATTCAACGTACAGTGTTACATTTGTCACGTTCTCTAATCGTGGCCTGAAAACAAATGATTACAGGTTACATTTTAAAGAAATTCCTAAAAGTGACTTTAATACAGTGGGAGTGATGCATAGTTATAATTCAGAACACCCTGATAATGAACTGTATATTAAATTAATTGTGTTAAATTTATTCATACTTTTTTTTTAAAGAATCCAAAAGACTTAGTATAACAGCTTGAACATGTCATAAAGACCAATGTTGAAGATTGATTGCTGCCCTCTTGATGTCTTTTCGGTTGTGCATAGTATTTACTTTTACCACGCGGTTCCATGTTTCATTGTAAGTATTGGGCCATTTAAGACTTACTTAAGTTCATAAATTCTTTGGAAATGTATGCGCAGAATAAGGTTTCTTACAACTGTTCTTTAAATGTTGAATGGTTTCATGCAAGTGACTATTTTAATGGTGTGATATCCTTGATATCGATAAACTACATGTACATGCATTGGATTTGGTATTTCCCTTGAACAATAGTAGTTCGACATTTATTTTTCTGATCTATGCGTGTGCCCGTCAAATAAATGATATCAATTATAATTATAAAACCTGGATGACAGTATCGGAATGTTGTAATAATTTCAACTAGAATTAAAATGAAATTGGTCAATATTTTGCATTTTCAATTTTGAAGCGTTTTATTTTGACTTTTAATAATATGAATGCATACGAGTTGGGTCAAAGGATCAGTCATAATGGCAACTTATCTGGACAACTCTAACAATACATGACATACCAATTGACAAAACTGTGCACACCGTGAGAAGAAAGTTTAACCCGTGTTTGCTTTTGGTGCGTCATCACCTTAAAAGTTAAATGTTAAAACAACCTACAACAAATAAAAACATAAGAATAAACCTTTATGATATGCTAACTAAATGTAAATTGATTGTAAATAAATAAAATTGTTACTCGTCAATCAAAATATGACATGATAAACGCCCTTAAATGTGACCCACTCCACCTACTATTCATATTTGGCCTTTCTTCCATTAAAATCTAGTGTCATTCTCAAAACCACAATATATATATATATAAATAATTCTACATTGTAACACCACTGCCTCACCACAGCTACACAATAAAAACACATACAAAATTGTATCTAACAGACATTAACAGTAGTGTGTGGGTTGGTGTCTTTGTGTCCTCTTCCTTGGCATGGTGTTGTTTTTTGACGTCGATATACTGGTTCTCATTTCTGAACTCACATACTATCTGTATATGTGCATCTATCTTTAATAATTTGTAGAAACTATTTAACTAAGTAGGATAACGAGATAATAAAATTTGATGATTTTTGCAAGTCGTATTACTTTGGCATGTAATTTCATATTCTTATATGTAATTTTATTTTACTGCCCGCTTTTTGAAGCGGGTGGTATATATAGTGTGGTGTGTGTTCTTCTATTCGTCCTTCCGTCCGACCTTTGTATACGCTACTGATTCCCAACCCCTTGACCGATTTTGGTAAAAATTTACAAAATCTTGTACACATATTGTGTGATTTTATGTGTTTACTATTGCATGATATTGCCATTGTCATGTCCGCAAACTGCAGTACACTCTCATCCTATCCTCCTTTTCATTACATATTCTGAATTTTAATTTAACTTTCTCAAAATCTGTATCACATAACATCACTGTGCATCTATTATTCTGTATTTTTTGTGGTATCTTAGGATATAATGGACTTAGCAAGATGTACGGGCATCGTGTTTTGAGCTTTGTCAAAAGTATCTTAGTGTTATTCAATACTTGAAATATTGACTGAAATTGTGAGCGATAAAATCAAAGCAAGCGTAAGCGAGTCTATAAACTACGCTGTAAACAGTTATGGTCAGGTGATGAATTGAATGCGGAACGTTCAAATAATTTATATTGAATACCGTATAGCGGTTATTTTAAGCGGGGTGTAGATTTTCGCTCATTTTTGCGGATAGAACAAAATCGCCAAAATAAATTCCACCAATTTCGAAATGTCCATGCAATAGTACTGGTAAAAGTTTTGAATCCGCCAAAATATTTCGTATACCTTATTTAATGACAATCGCGAAATTTTACACCCGCTATACGGTATAGTATAGAAGCCAATGACAAATCAGAAATATGAAGATAATGACATATTAATATAACTTTATAATTATATGTTGAATATTTTATGTTGTAGCATATAATGTATAGTATGTTATATATATACGATTGCCAATATATAATAATGCAAAAACCAGTTGAATGGCAACTCCTAAACTTGATGTAAATATTTTAATCAATGCAAATGAAAACTGTTTATCAAAGTAAGTAGATCATACGTCTTAATAAATATTCTACACAACACTAAAAGGTATTTACAGGAAAATGCAAAATTATGACATTATACAATATGCAATACAATAGGTAAACTAGTCAGGACCAGATAAAACAGCTATCCAGAAAAGCAGTTTGTCCAATAGCAGTAGTAAATAAGAATCAAAGAGTCTACACGGATATTAATACGGCAGCGAATTTGGGTAGATTGCAAAAAAAAAATCATATTAGATTGGATTCTCACGGCATTTACACTTGTGTGTTATACTTTGCATTTACCAAAAAAGGAAAGCAGGAAGAATTAGATAGTGTGCGTTTTCAATTTAACGTCATTTTTCTGTTACACTAAATGGTAGCAATATCTGATGTTGCGTCGTTACAATATAACGCAAATTTGACTAGCTTTTCTCTGAAGTTACACAGAGCCAATGAAAGTGTAACTTACTTTTATACTTGAATGTAATTTTTAGTTCAATTTAATTCAGGTTGATGTTTATCAACTACATAAACACAAGCTCGACCGAATAACAATATAACAACATTGCCTTTTGTAGGAAATGGTGGATTATTTCTAGCCAAACCTATCACTTGTATGACAGTCGCTTAAAATGCCATTATAATGACAGTGATGTATATAAACAAAACAAACAGACCTAATAGGTAAAAATGTCAGAAATAGGTACCAGCAGGCAACATTGTTTTATAATTTTAAAAAACCAACAAATATGTAATAAAGAAACACAAAGAGACATATATAATAGATAAGATAATATAATGCAATAGTTAAAAGCATAGCTAAAGTCATTTTTAGGAAATGTGCATGCAAAATAATATATATCTCAAAACATAGCACAAGTATGGATATTAAACACGACAGATAATAGTACCAAAAAAGTATACAAACCAAGCTTATATGCAAGTTCTTCCCCAGCACGAGCTTTTATTTGAATTCCATATAAACATAAGAAGAGGTAAATTGCCTAGAAAATTAGCAACAATAGAGCTCCGTACAGCCTTCAACAATGAGCAAAACTATTAACAGCTAGCACGCTATAGGAACTTAGAAAGGAAACAACTCAAAACGAAAAAATGACGGCCTTAACTATAAACGAGAAAAAAACCGACAAACACCGAATTAAACGCTTGGAACTGATATATACACGATGTGGCGGTGGTAAACATCCCCAGCCTTGGAGAGCAGTGTAACATAAGAACAACTTTTAAAAATCAGTTGTAAAGGGCTCAACACAATAGATCGAAACAAAGTATTAAACAATTTCAAAAAAACAGTGAAGACACAGAGTTCAGATTTGAGAGCACTTGCAGTAACTAAAAGCTTGTTCAAATAAACTCATCATAGATACCAGGATTGTAATTGAATACGTCATACGCTCGTTTCGACTTAACAAAACACATCAGTGACGTTCTAATAAATAACAAATAAGAAGAAAATCATTTATCTGATATCACATCCAATTTGCCAGGTTTATATTTATGCTGTGGTGAAGATTAAATATAATATCCTTCAGGAAAGAGTAACTGTTTGAGACTTATATTTGTCATCGTCGGCATAAATTGAAAAGCGACAGATAAGCATTCCAAAATTTAAAAAAAAGGTTTATTATTAGTGGATGGTGTAGTCTGGTGTACAGGAAGTTAGAAAGTATTATCCATTTAATGCATTAATGTGTAGCTACACGTCATTTTGTTAGTCCAGAAGTGTCATTCATTAATTATAAGTAAAATTGGCAATAAAACAACTTCGAACAACTGATACCATAAATTAATAAATTGTAAAAACATTTACAACAATATTGAAATTCAAAAAGCAGTAAGCATGAGTTCGAATCCCGGCGAGGGGAAAAAAAATGCAAAAGCAAATTTACCGATCTAACTTTGTTGGCCTGATGTTTAGACGAACTATACATACAGAATGTATTTTCAGCCTTGTATAACTTTGTATACTTTACAATAAATAATTCAGCTGATCTGTGATAATTCCATCTGCATGCCATATATGTCATGTTCTATGAGAAAAGGTTACAACCGGGCACCACGAGTCGGGCATATTGCAAGGCGCCATGATGTCTCAGTAGTATGAGTTCGAATCCCGGCGAGGGAAGAACAAAAAATTCCGAGAACAAAAAATTCCGAAAACAAATTTAAAAATCTAACATTGTTGGGCTGATGTTTAGACGAGTTATATACTATTATACTGTGGTAAAGTATACATACATGTATACTTTTATATTGATATGTAATCCATGTATATGCAAACGTTGGAAGCCCTATATCACAACTATACATAATTTTACTAACGAGTTATATTATATTGTTAAACGATATCTTCTTTCTTACAGTACTGATTTTGAATTTTAATGTTGGTGTCAATTATTTTTACAATTCTATCAATTCATGGTATTGCTTTCTATATTCAGTGCTGTTAATTCAGGAGAGCATAACATATTTATTTGTCTAACAATACTTAAAGTCCGTATATATTGCATGTAATTGAAATGCAATTCTCATAAATTGATTGCACAAATTGCACATATCAAATTCTATATTAGTAAGGAGAATGTATTTCCAGTCTGGCTACGTGATGATTTGCAGCTTTGTAATAAAGCTAGTGTTATACGGTTACATTGAATCTGTAAAAAAACAAAGGAGTGTCAACGTGTTCCTTTCTTTATTGTAAGAATTAATGCAGAAACTTTCTTCTAGAAATGAAATGCGTGAACACTGCATTTGACGGATGGGGATGGAAACTGTTGAATTATCGTTTGTGTACTTGAAGATAAGTATAGCTGATACCTCAACATGCAGATAACTGTTCTCATTATAAAGATCAGATACCCTACCGATGAAACACAAGAAATCTTTTCAGACAAGTTCTTAAAACTAATACATAGTAAGACAATGCCTTATAATCAAACTGCTTATAACGATCTTGCTTATGACAGTGTTCAACTTGTATTACTTTCCTTAAATAATTCAAAATTTGGAAAATACGTACAGAGGGTAACTCGAATTTTGTGAGCAAGGTAAAGGAGCAATATGATAGACATTCTAAGTGCTATCTTGGCAGTAAGCTGTTTAATGATTATTTTCATTTTATGATATTTGGAAGGTTTTAAAATTTTTTTGTTTTTTTTTCATGTCATTTCTTTTTTCCTCTTGTTTAAATGCTAGCTCGGATTAATTCTTTTCGTTATGATGCAACCTCTTAATGGTTACGGCTTGAATAGAACAAAACTGATTCTCACATCTCTGTTGGACATCACAAGAAGAAAGTGTAATAGAGTTTCCTTTAAAAACAAATACACATAAAAAAAGGACTGATAAGCATTCCAATGTTTAGAAGATAAGCGCTCCAGCGGATAGTTAACTTGGTACAACTGTAAACAGTATGGTCTACAACATTAAATATCAAAACTCGGACATTAAAACCAGGATACCTTTAACAATATATTATAACTCGTTAGTAAAAGTGATTATACAACATTCTAAAAGAGAGGCGAAAGATACCAAAGGGACATTCTAAACATAACATGTACTATATAGTTCTACCAAACTTAATTATAGCATGGGTGAAAAATCAAAGTATCATATTTATAGATATATGGCTTATGCTATTCATTGGTGTAAACTCAAACACCCATTATTATTAATTAGTCTACTGCACTTGATGTCGATATCTATTGCATTACATTGAACTGCAGTTCCCATTAATTGATTGCACAAATTCACATATCAAATTCTACATTCGTTTTGAGAATGTTTTTCCTGTCTGCCTACGTGATGATTTGCAGTTTCATAATAAATACAAAGCTGTACGCTAGTATATCATCAGCATGATGACCAAAAATAAGAGCAAAAGTGGTATACCGCTGATTAAAAATTATACGTCGAATAGGCGAAAACAATTTTTTGTAACAAACTAAATTTTGTTTCATAAAAAAAGAATGGCCAACGTAGATGCAAGTATCTTGTCTTATGGAGTGATAAATCCTACTTTGTAGAGGATCACACTGATCTAAACAAAAAAAAATCTCTGAAATCGACATTATCAAGATGCTTGATTTCTTGATTGACAACGTATTTATTACGTTTGGAGACGTGTTTTTCAACAGACTGTCAGCATTCCAATGGGAACCAATTAGCCCCTCTTCTTGCCGATTTGTTTCTTTATTATCATGAGGCTGATTTCATAAGGCAAATGACAAAATTATTTTACTTATTAATAGTACTTTTACTGTTAACCCACTTTTTTGTGATATACATTTGACGTGACTCTGTACTTATGTATCCCGTCATACTTTCAACCACACTATTATTTTATTTATTATTACTTTATACTGTTTAGTCAGTTTTTCTTATATCTATTTTGCGTGACTGTATTTATGCATCCCGTCATACTTTAAACGACAAAATTATTTCATATCTACCTGTGCGAATTTCAAACGCGCAATTTTACACTAGTACTCAAAACCCTCCTTCCTTGATGGGTGCATTTTACATAGACAAATAAAATCGTATAATATAATTAAAATGAGAATGCTAATTTCATGTGTGCTTCTTCGTTACATTTGTTGTTTTTATAGTGATTAATATGATAACACAATGTTGACTGCTGTACCCCTATTTTTGACATTTTTGAGTATTGTGTCTGTTTGTTTTGTTCAAGCATCGGTGACAATATAATGGAATGTGATACGATTGTCATACAAGTGAGAGGTTTAGCTAGCTATAAAACCAGGTTCAATCCACCATTTTCTACATTTGAAAATGCCTGTACCAAGTCAGGAATATGACAGTTCTTGTCCATTCGTTTTTTTTATGCGTTTTGTTATTTGATTTTGCCATGTGATTATGGACTTTCCGAATTGATTTTCCTCTCAGTTCAGTATTTTTGTGATTTTACTTTTTTCATACAGGAACTTCTAAGGATGAAACATAAGAAGTTAGCAATATCCTTTGAGTTTACTTTCCGCTATATAGATGATGCTCTCTCACTAAATAATTCAAAATTTGGTGACAATGTTGAACGCATCTATCCCATCGAACTAGAGATAAAAGATACAACAGATACAGTAAAGTCTGCCTCATATCTTGACTTACATCTAGAAATTGACAATGAGGGTCTGTTGAATACATTACTTTACGACAAACGAGATGATTTCAGATTCCAAATTGTGAACTTTCCATTTCTAGGTAGCAATATTCCAGCAGCGCCTGCATACGGAGTATATATCTTCCAATTGATACGATATTCCTGCACTTGTATTTCCTATCACGATTTCCTTGATTGAGGGTTACCGCTTACAAGGAAGCTATTAAACCAAGAGTTCTAAATGGTCAAGTTGAAATCATCTCTTCGTAAATTTTTTCTGTTTAAAAAACTTTGAATTTTTCGAAAAACTAAGGATTTTCTTACCCCAGGAGTAGATTACCTTAGCCGTATTTGGCACAACTTTTTGGAATTTTAGGTCCTCAATGCTCTTCAACTTTGTATTTATTTGGCTTTTTTAACTATTTTGATATGAGCGTCACTGATGAGTCTTATGTAGACGAAACGCGCGTCTGGCGTATAAAATTATAATCCTGGTACTTTTGATAACTATTTACACCACTGGGTCGATGCCACTGCTGGTGGACGTTTCGTCCCCGAGGGTATCACCAGCCCAGTAGTCAGCACTTCGGTGTTGACATGAATATCAATTATATGGTCATTTTTATAAATTTTCTGTTTAAAAAACTTTGAATTTTTCGAAAAACTAAGGATTTTCTTACCCCAGGAGTAGATTACCTTAGCCGTATTTGGCACAACTTTTTGGAATTTTAGGTCCTCAATGCTCTTCAACTTTGTATTTATTTGGCTTTTTTAACTATTTTGATATGAGCGTCACTGATGAGTCTTATGTAGACGAAACGCGCGTCTGGCGTATAAAATTATAATCCTGGTACTTTTGATAACTATTTACACCACTGGGTCGATGCCACTGCTGGTGGACGTTTCGTCCCCGAGGGTATCACCAGCCCAGTAGTCAGCACTTCGGTGTTGACATGAATATCAATTATATGGTCATTTTTATAATTTTCTGTTTAAAAAACTTTGAATTTTTCGAAAAACTAAGGATTTTCTTACCCCAGGAGTAGATTACCTTAGCCGTATTTGGCACAACTTTTTGGAATTTTAGGTCCTCAATGCTCTTCAACTTTGTATTTATTTGGCTTTTTTAACTATTTTGATATGAGCGTCACTGATGAGTCTTATGTAGACGAAACGCGCGTCTGGCGTATAAAATTATAATCCTGGTACTTTTGATAACTATTTACGGACGCCATCACGAGTTGGTTGACCGTTATGGAATAACCGCCTCAGACGATATCGGATATGTTTCTTACGTCGTATCTACAATCCCCGTCCCTTTTCCTGAATGTGTCCTATCGAATCAGGCTATTAACCGGTATCACCGGTATTAATCTGATATCACCCCCAGTTTTTGGTGGGGTTCGTGTTGTTCAGTCTTAAGTTTTCTTTGTTTTTTCTTGTGTACTATTATTTGCCTGCTTGTCTTTTTCATTTTTAGTCATGGCGTTGTCAATTTATTTTCGATTTATGAGTTAGACTGTTCCTATTGTATATTTCACCAATTTTTTATACTCTTACGGCTGCAACTAGTTAAAGAAAGCCAGATGAAATGCGAGTGTACTTATTTTGAGATCTTAATGAGCTTTGTCGGAAAAAAAAGTTTACCAAAAACTGCTCCTTATGGAAAACCATAGACAGCGAAATGGATTTTCCTTGAATGGAACATTCACTTCTAATCGCTACCCGTCATTATATTATACAGGGACCTAAACAGAAATTATACATATATTGCTTCTAAATATATTACTTCCGCTTTCCCTGTAATAAAAATCCTAAAATTAGTTAAACATTCTTCATCTTTGTCACCTACATTGTATATTGGATGCAATGATTTATTATAGCTGTTGATGAACTCGTATCAAGTGCTAGAACTATCCAATAAAATCGCAGAGAATCAAAATGAAAAATAGTATGACAATATTTCCCGGACTTCTGTGATTAAATGAAGGTATAAACTCATTATTTAGTAATGCAACATTAGTTTTCATGACGGAATTTCAGAACATATTTCAAGACAGCCAATCAGAAAACAATTGAATACAAATAAAGCATTTTTTACGATAGTGCAGTTCCATTTCAGGAAGTCGGTCATATTTGCTCATAACTTAATCATATTATTGACTAAACTGTATAAAGTGCATAAGAATTTATAAGAATTTTATTAATCTAATCAAGAACCCATAAAGGGCATCATTTTACAACACAATATGATTGGAAAAAGCAAAACAGAAAACAAATACCATACTATAACGTTATGGACAGGATCAGAGCCTAATACAACATGTGTTTTATATAACTATTATATTAAATGTTATAACAATAAAATATTATATTATTTCATATATTTTGTTTACATCTTGATCTTATTTCTAAACCTTTAATAATGTAATTTCCTAGGCACATGAGAGTAGGTAAATGCTCATTTGTGAACAGCCAGAAATATTTCTTATCATTAGGTAGTTCTTTAAAATTAGTACAAAAAGTGATAACTTTATCAAATAATAATTTTCTATGTTCATTATATAAGGACAATTTACTGTAAAATGGGTCTCATCTTCAATAGAATTTGATCCATGTGATAAGCAGTGATGACATAGACGTTGAGTTCTCTCTATATATTTTTTACTATATCTATCTTTCTCAATTCTAAGATCATGAGCACTTATTCTCATTTTACATATAGCTCTTCTTATACTAAAATCTTTAATTGATAAATAAGCCTCCTTTACAAAGTCAGTCTTGAGGTTGAAATAATTTTCTAATTTACTATTACCTTGTGATAAGGTTTCAGACCTTTTGACCAACCAAAATGTTTTAAAACTATTACAAAGTTTACATTTCACAAATTTAATTAGTTTATTGAGCTTTGTATCTAAATTTTGTATATCAAGTGATTGAAGTACATATTTCATAGATGAAAAACAACAATTAATGTTTTTTGCATCTAAAATTTTATTACAAACATAAGCATCATAAAGTAACCCTTTGTCCAATTTGTTAAGCCTGTGTACATATTTAACCATAGATATAACGACAGAAAAATAAAGAGGAAATATTGCAACCTCTGATAACACTGCTAAATTTGAGGCTTTCTTATTTACACCAAGAATATCTGAAATGTGATTTTTCCAAATAATCACTTATTTATATTAATTCAAATAGATAATCACTTTTTTTCTTGCAGGCAGCAGAGTTTATTTTAAATGAACCCCAAATTTCACTACAATATAATAAAATTGGTTTTATTGTGTGATCATATAATTGAATTGCAGTATCAATACTTGGATTACAAGCTGACATGGATTTTTGTAATTTAAATTTTGCCTTTAAGGATTTTTTGAATAGCTCTTCTTTCCCCTGTTGAAAAATACCACTAGAAGTAAAGACTATCCCTAAATATTTACATTTAATAACACATTCTATAGCCTCTGTATCTAAATAAAGTGATTCCTTCAAAAATTTTCCAGGCTTATTAAAAATTAAAACCTTTGTTTTGGACAAGTTTACATCTAGACACAAGTCAATACAACAAGTATGCAATATATCAAGTCGGTTTTGAAGACCTTTTTTAGTGTTTGATAATACAATAATGTCATCAGCATACATAAGGCAATCAATTCTACGCCCGTTGATATCAAAAGCATCTGGACTTGGCTCAAATTTTGGGACAGATCGTTAATGAAAAGCTTAAATAAGTTCGGACTTAGAACATCCCCTTGTCTTACCCCCAACTAGCGAGCTGAAAGATGGTGTTAATACATTACCCACTTTCACAGCCATTTCATTCTTGCTGTACATATCTTTTAAAATAGTATAAAATTTTCCAGATATGTTATTTTCCAATAACTTATGTTTAATACCACAGTGTATGACCCTGTCGAAAGCCTTTTTAAAGTCCACAAAGCAAGCATAAATTCCCCCCCCCCCCCTTTTTGTTAGTATATTTGTCTAATATGGTTTTTAAAACAAACATATGATCAGATGTTCTACTCTTTTTTGAAAAACCAATCTGACATTTTCTGCAAAACAGGTGCAAATATACTTCCCCCTGATTTTAATATCTCATTTGGAATACCATCCAATCCTGCAGCTTTATTGTTCTTTAGTTTATTTATAGCATCCAAGATTTCTTTTAGGGTTATTTTGTAATCTAGTTCACAAAAAGTTGGATTTTTTTCTAAATTTTTTACTTTTTTACTTATTTCTTCTAATCTGTCTTTAAATTTATCAGAGTTAAAATTTAAAGATTGAAAATATGAAAGCAAGACATTAGTTTGAATAGAATTTTCTGGACCATCCGAATTGTCTTCTTTTAATTAGTTAATGAGATTCCAATAACTCTTTGGATTATTATCCCTTAAATTATCCAGACTGTCAAGAATGTTTTCCTTTCTTTATATTTACGTAGCTTATTATACTCTCTATAACATTTATAGTAAGACCCTTTTATAATTGGGTCCCATGGAATTGTGATAATAGCTTACCTTTAGAAATAAGACTTTTACGTTTTTGTACTAGGTCTAGGTCAAACCATTTTTTGTTTTTATGTTTACGTACACCTCTTAATTTTGTTTTACGAAATATTAAACATTTACTGGCAGCGTTATATATCTAAAACATTCATTAGCCGCTTGTTCAATATAGTCCTCTGAAGGATTAAATTTTGAGTCCAAATATTTTTTAATACGGTTTCTAATATTTGGCTGGCATAAAGTATCTTGAAGTTTTTGTGTAGAGGTTTCTGACCATATATATTTTCCTGGAAATAAAATAGTAATGTCTTGCTCCTTATTTTTAGGTGAGTAACTAGCTAACAGGCTAAATGTTAGTTTACAGTGACAGTCTGACAGAGTTGATAACAAATCAGCAACATGAAAAAATAAAGTGTCTGCAATCAAGTCTTCTGACACGATAACATAGTCAACCACACTACTACCCACTGCCTTCATACAAGTGTATTTACCATAAGAATCTGCCCACATTCTCCCATTTAAAATACGTAATTTGGACGCAATACATAAGTCCAGAAGTTGTTTACCTCTTGAATCTACTTTCATATCATAACTACATCTTTTTTCTTGAATAACATCACAACTATAATTAGAATGAAATTCAAAACAGTGTGACTGTGGCCATTGATTGACACATTAAATTCATTCATTGACTGGGACAATTTAGGTGAACGTTTGTATGTAACGACCACTGCTTACTATGTACTTTTTAAAGACACTTAAACTATGGGGTCACCAAAGGTTCTCAACACCTTAATGAAGTAATTCGAAAAATTAATCAGAAATAACACGATGTTTTGATTTATATCATTATATAAATCAAAACATAAAGGTAATTCCTGATTAATTTTTCGAATTATTTTATAATTAAAGGCGTTAAGAAACCTTTGGTGACCCCACAGTTTAAATGTCTATCGTAGGTACGTCGTGAACAGTGGTCGTTACAGACAAATGTTCACGTAAATTGTCTCAGTCAATGGATGAATTTAATGTGTCAATCAATGGCCACAGCCACACTGTTTTGAATTTCATTCTATCATCACTGGTATATGTGTATCATTAACATCATTAATTATAAAATCTGGCTCTGACCCTGTCCTTGCATTTAAGTCACCACACAATATAATACTACCTTGTTGACTTAACTTAATAATATCTTTTTCTATGTTTTCAAATACAAATTACGCTTTAAAAAATACGGGAAAGTAGAGTTTCTGCAGGCATAACATATATAGTATGATTGGAATATACCTCAATTCATTCTGATGATTTAATAACACAGGACAATCTGTAAATGTTTTGGGGTCCTATTCTAAGGCAATGATATCAAAGAAATGAACGGATAAATCTAAAACCACTTTAAAATAGCAGCCAAAGTTTCTTATCCCCTTCCCTTCATCCTGGTTACCCACATTTTAAATTCTATTATTACTTTTTTGTTTTTTGGGTGTTCATGAAATATCTGACGCTAGACTTACAGCTAAATAATACTGGAAAAAATGTTAAATCAAATGTATATATAGTCATTCAAAATTCTGAATCTACAAGTTACTTGTTATGTATTGATAAGAAGATGTGGTACATTATGTATAAGTGTCAATGAGACAACTCTCCATCAAAGTCACAATGTATAAAAAGTGAACTAGTATAGGTCAAAGTACGACCTTCCACAAGGAGCCTAAGGGCCGAAATATGACTAGAACACATTCAAATAGGAAACTAAGCCAACGGTCTTATCTATATTGAAAAAAAAACGAGAAACGGGAATCAGCTAAGACCCGCACCAACATATGAAAACCACTGAACAACAGGCTGTTTGAACCATTATCAGTATAGCATGTCTATCCATGTTTTCCGTCTTTCCCTGTTTGTCTTTCGACTGTACCTTAGTGTAGAAAGGATTTCAGATGAATAAAATTTAAATCACAGTAACTGTTTGTTCAAATAAAACAATTGACCCCCTAATATGATAATAATGATTAATTATCATCTTTTAATTAGCACTGTATTCGTGATTCATTGAAATATCTGTTATATATATACTTATTAGATATACAAGAAGTACATGATACATGAATGGTATTGATATGCACTGTCTTCATATGGGAACAATGTGATCATGGTAATAAAAACAAGCTAAATATAATGAGCTAATATTTGTACAAGGTATAGAATTTCTTCATTCACTTCCTTTATGGGTGTTTCTATAGTGGATGTAATCAGAGATATGTCCTTCAATTAAAAGATATCGCAGAGAACAACAAGTCAAGGTTACAAATGGAAAAACAGTAACAGAAGAAATTGTTTGTAATGTTGAAAACTGTCGATTCATGGATTATTAAATATTTTGCAAAATTCACACTATGCCTTGTTTTTCACTTTACCATTTATACTGGCCAAGGTAACTATATTTTTTTAACGTAGTAGCATAACAGCTGTAATACAAACTGTCAATGCCATATTAATGATAAAATAAATTACAATTATCACGTACAGTAGAAAAAAAATTCCAGAATATCGCAAAAATAACTAACCCTCAATTCCCGTAATTTCTTTTTGAACGAATGTAATTTTTATATAATTTTTATGTACTTTAAGTAAGCTAGTCGAAGATATTACTTACTGGTAAATTACAACTTTTTCATTAAGTTCTTTCATTAAAAGTAAGGATGTTCTAATCGGCAGACGGGAGGTTACATCGTAACTTTTACGATGATATTGTTCATATACATAGAACATACGAATAAAAAAACGACTCATTCTAACATTTCCTCAGATTACCTTATATGAAGTTTAATTGAAAATGAAAATTAAGAATGTTTCAAAAACACAACAACACGACCATAGAGCAGAAAACAAACCGGGCCACCAATGGGTCGTCAACACAGCGGGAAATCCCGCTACCAGAGGCGGGCTTCATCAGGCTCCTAAACAAAAATGTGTAGTAGTTTAATGAAAATGGACAAAAAGGGACGTCATACTAAACTCAGACACATATTTACACTTTTTATTTTATCCGTTGACAGATTTTTAGTTTTGTCTTGAAAAAACATGTATATTCATTTGTTGAAGCTGAGCACCATTAGATGTTGGGTGTGTACTGATTGATAATTTAGTCTTAAATGCATGGTTTGTTTTATTAGTTATAAATAGCTTTGAACTAGCTGTCAGTAACTATGAATACTCTCAAATCAGTACTAAGTGTTTTTTTTTATTGTTGGGATATACAAGTACCCGGCCACGTCCACTCTGCGTTTTCAATAGTTGTATTTCTATTTGTATCCATCTGATGGGTTAATTCTTTTTCAAATGATTTTTATAGTTCGTTCTCATGTTGTACTGTTAAACAACTGTCCTAGGTCAGGGGAGGGTTGGGATCCCGTTAAAATATTTAACCCCTCCATATCATGTATGTATGTGCCTGTCCCAATTCAGGAGCCTGCAATTCAGTGGTTGTCGTCTGTTGATATGTAACATATTTGTTTTTGCTCATTTTTTTGTACATAAATAAGGGCGTTAGTTTACTCGTTTGATATTTTTACATTTTTCATTTCGGGGTCTCTTATACCTGACTATGAGGTGTGAGCTTTGCTTATTGTTAAAGGCCGTACGGTGACCTGTAGTTGTTAATTTCTGTGCCATTTGGTCTCTTGTGGAGAGCTGTCTCCTTGGCAATTATACCACATGTTCTTTTTTAATATTAGAGATAGATAATGGGTCTTTTATTGTTTACAATACAACGTGGGTTCTACTCTTTACAAATGGCCTTAGGATGCCTGTAACTATTCACATCCTTGTCATTTGTTTTTTTTTTTTTTGGTAGACAATAAATTGTCTAATTGGCAACCACAACACATCTCATAATTTGCATATACAATTTTTACACTGTCTTTAAAACACTATTATTATACTACAATAAAGTTTGATGAAAGATAAAACGTATGTCACTATATTCAAAATCGAAGTCGTCTTAAACATTATTATGTGTCTGCCTTATTCCTACCAAACTTACAGAATCTTAATTCTATTATGCTTTTTATACGTACTGTAATTTAAGATGCTCGCTGTTAATATGTGGTTAATGTACTATTATATTCATGTATTATTGTATTTATACGAGTTTTTTGCATTTATTTGTACTGTGTTCCTGCCACATAATGTTGTCATTTTAACGGTATTTTTAACATGGCCACTTAATAAGCGGGAGGTTTGGCTAGCCGTGAAACCAGGTTCAACCCACCATATTTTCTTAAAATATCCTGTGCCATGTCGGGAAGATGGCAGCTGTTATCAAGTGGTTCGTTTCTATGTTGCTTTGCAGTAGTTTTTTTTTTTTTTAATGCACTTTAGTGTTTCTCTAGATCCGTTGTTTTCCTCTTGAAGTTGATGTGTATTCCTCGGTTTTGGTTTGTGACCGGATTTTTTTTATTTCAATGACTTTTGGAAAGCGGTATACTACTGTGGCCTTTATCAAAAGAAATTTTAGAAAACGACTCTCAGAGATCGTGTGGCGCGCATTTAAGATTTTCATAAAACAAGGGCGAAAGGTACCAGAGGCAGATTCAAACTCATAAATCGAATTTAAACTGACAAAACCATGTCTTAAAAAGAAAAACAAAAACAGACAAACATTAGTACACCGAAATACGACATGTGTTTTTGTTGTAGCATTGTACATTAGTATTTAAAGCGAAAGAGCGGCCTTAGATTCTGAATAAAGTGAGAACAACGCCAAAATTATGTGTCTAAACTATTCGTATGACACTGAGTGTTCAGAGATTCAGTAGTATTATTGAGTGTCTACTTCGTAGAGATATTGATTTTAATTAAACATAACTTACTTGAAACAAAACAAAATTGAAGTTTAAGTAAATATTTGTCCATTCCCGTTTTTAATCCAATCAGAAAACATGAATTAAGAATTAGATTCTCTGAATAACGTGATAGGTCAAATCGTTAATCGTGATAAGTCATAAAATCAGAGAAATGACAAGGGCCCAGGAAATCTTAAAGAGAGTATTGACAGTTGCTAGGGAATTCAAATTCTTCCCAAAACACACCTTTTATTAATTATTTGCTGATTTAATTGTCAACGAAATTTAAGTACCTGCTCATAGCAACCGCTACAATTGATGTAATAGTGGCAATTTTATTTTGCAACCTTTAATTGGAAGAAATTAATATAATAACTACACCCGATGTTATCATCTATATCAGATCAATAAACACTTGCTATAAATTCAGTCCTACGTCAAACATAGAAATACACTATGGCTAACTTCAAGTTTAATGATATCTTTATGTATTCCAAGTAAAATCGTATCTCCAATAATTGAACAAACTTGTTATATGAATACGTAGCTTGGTGAAATCTACTCGAATTACATAAGTCAATTCTTGATTTTTTTATTTTTTTTCATTTACAAAAAATACGTTGCTTCAACCAATTGCGTTCCATATTTAGATATTCAATA